>NC_133324.1:974903427-975110272 GCF_042186555.1 Aquarana catesbeiana | reverse complement strand
CCCCAAGATATGGGGCCCCCAAATTCGGTTAACTGTGTCCATCTGCAGCAATGTCATTTTGGGACCCTTTGGGTTCAGAGACCCCAAATTTTGGCTGCAGCTTCTATTCTAATCTTTTCTATTCAAATTTGAATTCATTCTATATGAATTTCAAACCATCCAATAGATGGTTATATATCAATAAATAACTAATATATATATATATATATATATGTATATATATATATATATATATATATATATATATATATATATATATATATATATATATATATATATATATATATACCGTATATACTCGAGTATAAGTCGTTCTGAGTATAAGTCGAGGCCCTAATTTACCACAAAAAAATGGGAAAAACTTATTGACCCGAGTATAAGACGAGGGTGAGAAATGCACAGCTACTGTAGGTGGAAAAGAGGGTCAACAATGCCCATTTGCATGCCTCACTGTGCCCATTTGCAGCCATAGGTCCCCTGAACTTCAAACTCGTTAGTTAAGTGTTCCTAGATGCCCCCTAGCTGCAGCCAAAATTTGGGGTCTCTGAACCCAAAGGGTCCCAAAATGACATTGCTGCAGATGGACAAAGTTGACTGAATTTGGGGCCCCGTATCTTGGGCCACTTAGTGCTAAGAACCCCAAATTTGGTGTGCAAACCCAGTGGAACTAGCACCATAAAAGTTCCAAAGCTGAGGTTTCTAGCACCAAGTGGCCCCGAGATACAGGGCCCCAAAAATCAGTTCAGAAAATGTCAAGCACTTTTCTGCAGCAGAGAATGACATTTTCCGAACCGGTTTTGGGGCCCCGTATCTCGGGGCCACTTAGTGCTAGGAACCCCAGCCTTGGATATGTTATGGTACCAGTTCCACTGGGTTAGCACACCAAATTTGGGGTTCCTAGCACCAAGTGGCCCTGAGATACAGGGCCCCAAATTCGGTTCGGAAAATGTCAAGCACTTTTCTGCAGCAGAGAATGACATTTTCTGAACTGATTTTGGGCCCTGTATCTCGGGGCCACTTAGTGCTGGGAACCCCAGCTTTGGATATGTTATGGTACCAGTTCCACTGGGTTAGCACACCAAATTGAGGTTCTTAGCTCCAAGTAGCCCTGAGCTATGGGGCCCCAAACTCGGTTCAGAAAATGTCAAGCACTTTTCTGCATCAGAGAATGACATTTTCTGAACCGATTTTGGGGCCCCGTATCTCGGGGCCACTTAGAGCTAGGAACTTCAGCTTTGGATAAGTTGTGGTACCAGTTCCACTGGGTTTGCACACCAAATTTGGGGTTCCTAGCACCAAGTGGCCCTGAGATACGGGGCCCCAAAATCGGTTCGGAAAATGAAATTTTTTGCTGCAGAAAAAGTATTTATATATATATAACCATCTTTTGAAATTCGAAATTCATATAGAATGAATTCAAATTCGAATAGAAAAGATTAGAATAGGAATACAATAGAACAGAAAATAATCTAATATATATATTATATTTTATTCTATTCTGTTCTATTGTTTTTCTAGTCTATTTTCTTTTCTATTCGAATTCGAATTCATTCTATATGAAATTCGAATTTCGGAAAATGGTTTTATATATATATATATATATATATATATATATATATATATATATATATAACCATTTTCCGAAATTCGAATTTCATATAGAATGAATTCGAATTCGAATAGAAAAGAAAATAGACTAGAAAAACAATATTTTACTCAATTGTGTTCTATTGTTTTTCTAGTCTATTTCCTATTTCTAGTCTAATCTTTTCAATTCGAATTCGAATTCATTCTATATGAAATTCGAATTTCGAAAAATGATTTTATATATATATATATATATATATATATATAATATATATATATATATATATATATATATATATATATATATATATATATATATAAAATATTTATATATATAACCATCTTTTGAAATTAGAAATTCATATAGAATGAATTCAAATTCGAATAGAAAAGAAAATAGACTAGAAAAACAATAGAACAGAATAGAATAAAATATAATATATATATATATTAGATTATTTTCTGTTCTATTGTTTTTCTATTCTAATCTTTTCTATTCAAATTTGAATTCATTTTATATGAATTTCGAATTTCAAAAGATGTATATAATTTTTTTTTCCTGATCTGTTCTATTGTTTTTCTATGATATTCTTTTCTATTATTTTCTAATCTATTCTAATCTTTTATATTCAAATTCGATTTCATTCTATATGAAATTCGAATTTCAGAAAATGGTTATTTATTTATATATATATATATATATATATATATATATATATATATATATATATTTTATTTTTGTTTTTCTGATCTGATCTATTGTTTTTTTATGATATTATTTTCTATTCTATTTAAATTCAATTTCATTCTATATGAAATTCGAATTTTGGAAAATGGTTTTATGTATATATATATATATATATATATATATATATATATATATATATATATATATATATATATATTAGATATTTATTTATATATAACCATCTATTGAAATTCGAAATTCATTTAGAATGAATTCAAATTCGAATAGAAAAGATTAGAATAGAAAAAAAAAGGAACAGAATAGAATAAAATATAATATATATACACATTATATTTTACTCAATTCTGTTCTATTGTTTTTCTAGTCTATTTCCTATTTCTAGTCTAATCTTTTCTATTCCAATTCAAATTCATTCTATATGAAATTCGAATTTCGGAAAATGGTTTTATATATATATATATAAATATATATTTATATATATAACCATTTTCCGAAATTCGAATTTCATATAGAATGAATTTGAATATATATATATATATATATATATATATATATATATATAAATTGTTATTTTCCAATCTATTTTCGAATTCGAATTAATACTATTCGAAATTCGAATTTCAGAAGATGGTCATATTCTGTTGTATTTTATTAAATTCTGTTCTATTCTTTACGATTCTTTTATGTTTATTCTATTGTTTTATTATTTTATATTCTATTTTATTGTATTTTTTTTTAGAAATCAATTTATATTTTTTCTAATTCGATTCGAATTTGTTTTCGAATTCGAGTCGAATAGATTTCGAATTTGTTTTCGAATCGAATATATTTCGAATTTGGTTTCGAATTCGATTCGAATTCGATTCGAATTTCGGCCGTGGGTTTTCGATTCGAAACATTTCGGATTCGTTTAAATTCGTTAGTATTGTAATTCGGTATTTCGGATGCATCCGAATGTCCGAATAATGAAATTTCGTCCGAATTTCGATTTGGAACTAAACGAAATGCACATGTCTAGTTCTCATCCTGTTTATACAACTGCACCTTCAGTGTCACTTACAACTCTACTTCCTCCTCTCCTTTTCTCTGTCATGGTCCCCTAAGGTGCTGTTCTTGTACCTCTCTTATTCTCCATCTACACCTCCTTCCTGGTTCAGGTAATAGTCTCCCATGGCTTCCAATACCATCTCTATGCTGACGACACCCAAATCTATCTCTCTACCCATCAGCTCACTCCTTCAGTCTTCTCATGTATAACTCATTTACTAACAGATATATCAGCCTGGATGTCACACCACTTCCTCAAACTCAATCTATCCAAAATTGAGCTCATGATTTTTCCTCCCCCCACATGCCTCTTCCCCTGATTTCTCTGTCAAGATCAATAGCACTACTATCAGCCCGTCCCCGCATGCCAAGCTTCTAGGTGTAACCCTGGACTCTGAACTATCCTTTTGGCCCCAAACACTTTCCAAATCTTGCCGCCTCAACCTCTGCAACATCTCCAAAATACGGCCCTTTCTAGCCATTGACACCACAAAGCTCCTAATTCACTCCCTGGTCATCTCTTGCCTCGACTACTGCGACTCCCTCCTCATTGGATTACCTTTACTTAGGCTCCTTCAGTCCATCATGAATGCTGCTGCCAGGCTCCTCCACCTTACCAACCGCTCAGCATCTGCTACTCCTCTCTATCAATCCCTCCACTGGCTTCCACTCACCCAACAAATTAAATTCAAAATTATAACAACAACTTACAAAGCGATCCACAGTTCGGCCCCCAACTACATCACTAACCTAGTCTCAAAATACCAACCTACTCGTTCCCTTCATTCCTCCCAGGACCTCCTGCTCTCTAGTTCCCTTGTCACCTTCTCCCATGCTTGCCCCCAGGACTTTTCCCGAGCTTCTCCTATCCTATTGAATGCCCTACCCCAATCTGTCTGACTATTTCCTACTATGCTTTTTTTTTTAACGATCCCTGAAAACCCATCTCTTCAGAGAAGCCTATCAGGCCCTCACCTAACAACTGTATGTTAACTTTCTCCATCAGCCCATCCCCCACAGTTATTAACTTTTATATCACTTGACCCTCCCTTCTAGATTGTAAGCTCTAACGAGTAGGGCCCTCTGATCCCTCCTGTATTGAATTGTATTGTAAGTGTACTGTCTGCCCTCATGTTGTAAAGCTCTGCGCAAACTGTTGGCGCTTTATAAATCATGTATAATATTAATAATAAAACAGGTCCTGTCTGCCACCGCAGCAGATGGCTTGTAGTTCTCAATGAACTGTGAGGGCACTGATGAGCCCTGCAGCTTTCAAACTGACAACCCATAGAGAGGTACGGGCTGAAAGCTGTAGGGCTTGTCTGCAGGAGTCTGACATTGCACCCACCATAGACTGATCATGGATACAATGATTTGCAGACTCCTGAGGGAAAAAAATGTATAAATGCACATTTTCTGCAAACATATCTGTATTTTTTATTTTTTTCCCCATAAGGTGAGCTTCTAGTTTTAGAAAACATCCCCCAAAATGCCCCTTGTTGTAAATTCATTACCAATTATGAAGCCCACATATAAGGGAAGTGGTGGGGAGCAGTGGCGGAACTACCAGGGTTACAAAGGTCACACTTGCAGCCAGGCTCTGGTTTCCCGCCACCGCGGGGGCCTCCAAGATGGCAGGAAGGGGGCCCGCTGCAGAACATATGAAATGGTCCCCCTTCAGCACACTACTGCGACCCAAATTCATGCAATTTGCTTGCAATATTCTTGTGATTTCCTTGCGACTTGCTTGCAAATTTGAGATTTAATATTGCAGTCTATGGAGCTCAAATTGCACCAAAGTTGCAGAAAAGTAGAGCAGGGACCTTTTTTATCCCTGCAGCTTGAGTCGCATTGCACCCATTAAAATGAAAGTGTTTTGGCTTGTCATCAGTGTCAGCCCATCCATTAAGGGCACACGGCCCCCCCATACATGCATCCGGCCTCCTAATCTACATGCAGGGCGCTGGATGCATGGATTACAATCAGGTTTTTTTTTTGAAGCATGTGATTAGAGCCAGAGGCTCTAATAGGCTTCAAAAAAGGGCAGGCTCGGGGAGCTGAGCACTGCGCCTGAAGCCCACCCAGTTGTGTGACAATAGCGAATGAATATTCACTATTGTAACACTGATTCTCCTCCCACCCAAATCAGGAAGTGGGTCATGAGACCTGTCAACCGATTGTCTGAAAGGAGATATGATTGGATTGGCCACCAGGAGGAGGAGGGTGGAGACGCAAGGGAAGCGAGGAAGCCGCCAATGCTGCTCGCCTGGAGTGCTGCCTGCGAGATTGGGAAGTGCCCGACCCCGACTACTGACTGACCGACCCGGGGGAGGTGCTGCCCATGCCACCCGTGACCCCCGTGACCCGACCGGCTGTCCGACGACCTGGGGGGGTTGGTGGGTGCCATCTGTGACCTGACCAACCAGGGGAAAGGGGTGGCGCTGGGTGGATCGTTTTCCGCCCCCCCCCAAAAAAAAACAGAGCCACTGCTTGTCATGTAACTTTATGTGTCACAAGTACAGTAGTATAATATGTTGCAGCAGTGTGAACTGGGGCTTATAAAGGCCCCCCATCACTGGAGTAAAGGGCCCCAGGGTTAGTGGGAAGGGCCCCGGGTTTGGAGGGATGGGCCCTGGGACCAGAGGAAAGGGCCTTAGGACTGATGGAAAGGGCCCCAGTGGTCAGGGGGGCCCTTATGGTTTCTTGCACCAAGGGTGTCCTGAAGGTTCTAGTTAGTTCTAGCCTCTGGTGGGGAGAGTAGTGACATCATTGCTCAAATATGGACAGTGACCATATTTGGGCAGTGGTGTCACTGCTAGTCCTGCCTCTTAGCTTATGTGGTTGGGGATTCCCAGTCATGTAAGCAATGTGCCGTTGACAGTTGCTAGGGACTCAGCAGGTGTCAGCACCTTCTGCTTCCTTAGGAACCATTGAACAGCCAAAGTTCAGTCTGAGCCTAGGTTTGATCCTTCAAACCATCAGCTCATCCCTAACCACAACTGGAAGAAGATATTAGTTCCAGATAAATAGGATAGAGGTTAGAGGGGGTGGGTAGACAAAAGGTGATTTCCGGACCTGTGATCCTCATTGTATTCAGCACTAATGCAGTCTTTCTTCTCTGCAGGATTGTGGGGCAGTGCACCCGGAGCTGATTGGGTGAAGTTGTTCTTTAATGGTAGGTGTTCAACATTTACTGGTTAAAGCTCCTCTACAAAACGGGATTCCCAGCTTAACAAACCATACAACCAACTCTAACTAGTTGATGCAACAATAAATAAAGGCAATACAACTAAAATCTCTCTGCCAATTTTACTTAATTAAATCTGTGGTTACACAATGTACTAGAGCCACCCACCTCCCCTACTGCAGAGTGGAAGGTTGCTTTTTTTGGGGGGGGGCCTACATGGACACTTCCTATTGGCTCTCCAGTGGTGAGGGTCTCTCGGGATCCAGAAGACCAGTCATCGCATAGGTGTGTGCAGCCTATTGCATTAGGGTGTGCACCCCAAAGCTCAAACACAGAGCAACAGAGGCAGTAGCTAGGCAGTGGTGGGTGCAAAGAACACGTGAACAAGTCCTTTTTTTGTTTTTTTTATCATGTTTTAAAATTAGCTTTTTTTTTTTTATTTATTTTTTAAATTTTTTTTAACTGCCCTTTTGGGGGGGCTTTGATAAAATGTCATGGTTCTAAACAGACCCCTGGTGTCTTACATTTAAGACTGAAAAAGGGACTGAGGACAGGATGGAGGCGCAGATGCTAGAACCAATCCCCCTACAGCTCCGCCGGATTGAGGAAGAGGAGGAGAAACCGGCAGCACTGCAACGGGAGGAACAAGAGGATCGATACCTACTATAAGGCAGTACAGCCAATCCTCCTGCTTGGCAGGTGCCTGGGCCCCCCTTTTGAACTAATGGGGCATGAGCCCAGTACAGGAGGGCAGGGTGATTAGGGTGTGCCCAGGCACATCCGGCACACCCCCTGCCCACACTTATGCATGTCACAATGAAGGGGGCCAGCCGTCACCTGGCACAGACTGCAACGCTTGATTATAGGTCTTCATCTCTGAAAGAAACGCTGGCAAGGAGTATATGACTGGGCTAATAAGCAAAGGTCATTTCCTGCAGCAACCCACCATTCAGGTGTGAAAGTTTGCATCCTGCAAAGGAAAAAAGGTCCATTAAGCTGCATGTCACAACAAAACCCTGTGTATGGAAAGTAAAAAAAGCCTCCATCCAGGCTCCATCCAGGCCACACCCCCAATGCGTCTTGCCCCCATCCATGGTACTGGCAAGGGGTATATGACTGGGCTAATAGGCAAAAGTCATAGTCCTGCAACAATCCGCCATTCAGATGTGAAAGTATGTGTCCTGCAAAGGAAAAATGGTCCATTAAGCTGCATGTCACAACAAAACCCTGTGTATGTAAAGTAAAAACATCCACCCAGGCCACAACCCCAATGCGTTTTGCCCCCACCCATGGGGCTTAATCTTGGGGATGATTCCCGCACTTATATCTTGGGCCTCCTTAGACAGATTCTCTTTCTGGGTTCAGGCAGCCCGACCCCTGATGATGTGTTAGCTCCACCCATTGGCTGCTCTGTGAATCCTGGGATATGTGACGGGGTCTCCCAGAGGGCAGGATATGGCATTCCGGCCTAGGTGAAAATGTCTGCATGGATAGGGCCTCGGAGGAAAAACAAAACAGAAATACCCCACACCACCACAATAAAATACTATTATCATTGTATTTTTTTAACTGTATTTAATGTTCTTTAATTAAAGATAATGTAGTGGTATCCCCATGGGGGCTGCTAAGTTGTTCTATTTCCCACTGGCTATCCCGAGCACTCAGGGCTACCTTCCCCTCTGACACCTCAGGTTCCATGCTGTCAGTAAAACAAAGTCACATTCTATTGTAGTTAAATAATGTAATAAGTTTACTGGAAAAGATTTAGCTACTTAGAGGAACACCTCTTTGATCTGGTTGTACAACAAATAAGTACCTTTAAAGATATTACCAAAGGTTAATAATACGAACGCACAGTAAACACTGATGTATGCGGATGTGTCTCCAAGTGGGACTAACGCTCAGAGTGGTAAGACCTTGACTCTGGGCACCTTCCCACTTCCAGCACGGCCACACAAACACTCTAAACCCACAGCACACTATGCAGTGTTAGTAAAACAATATAACACAATACAATTTCTCAAGAGCTCCCCCAATGGTGAAATGCAGTCCTTTGTATATAGCAGAAACACAAGTCCTTATAGTGAATGGTATAGTCTCTTGTCTTCTTTCTTCAGCTAGCCATTATACTGCAGTATTTATATTCCATAGGGTTTGCAGATGGTAATATAGCGTAAAATAGTGAATAACAGCAACTCCAATGCACTTTAAATTTCCTTTTGTGAGAATGCACCCCGACTTTCAGTCAGTTTTTAGTGGAGTACAGGCTTTCATGCCTGATAGAGCACAGTCTAATTGGAAGAAACTGTTTCGTGGGACTGCATGTCTCAGCAGCACTGTGAAACTAGTCTATAGTGTGTTAAGTGCTTTTATATAAAGTCTGGGCATCAGCCCTTTCACCACACCAGGCCTGAACGGTTGGATTTCTCCACTCCGGTGGTCTCAGTCCCGCTCTGGCCACGCCATCACACCGTGCTGCTTCACACGATGACCGGGAACCCTCGGATGGCTCATTCAAATGTCCTGGATCCTCCGGTTCGATCACACCGCTGCTCCAGCACGCTGTAGTGAGAGTCTCTCTCCGGTAGTTGCAGTTCCGTTCCACGCTGTAGCAGGCCGTGGCTCCTCCAAGCACACACCCACAGGTCCAAGCAGGCAGGTCACACGTCCCAGGCTGAAGAGAGAGAAGAGCAGAAGACCCTCAAAATGGCCGCGCTGGACCTTTTATTACCTACCCAGCATGCAGTTCAGCCACTTAGTGTTCATGGGTAGGTGAGTGAGCATTGTGGGTAAGTGAGTCCTTTTGATAACACAATTAAATCACTTCCTGTATAGGCTTTCCTTCATGCTCCTTTGTGAAAGTTAAACAAGTCTCATTCACAGTGTATACCACTAGAGGGAGCGAAATACCAACCTAATAGCATTGTCTTGCTATATGACATTACATGGTAAAGAATCACAGCACTACAATAATATAAAAACATGTATTGTTTTACAGAAATGTACAAAAAATTCATGAATGCAGCGACTAGAGGTAAGAAGACGACTTTAGCCCACTTGGTAAATCCAGATTACCGGTAAAAGGAACATTTTGGGCACTTCCGGTGATCACCTACCTATCTAATTATTACAGTTTTGCTCATAAGTTTACATACCCTGGCAGAATTTATGATTTCTTGGCCATTTTTCAGAGAATATGAATGATAACACAAAAACTTTTCTTTCACTCATGGTTAGTGTTTGGCTGAAGCCATTTATTATCAATCAACTGTGTTTACTCTTTTTATATCATAATGGCAACAGAAACTACCCAAATGGTCCTGATCAAAAGTTTACATACCCTGGTGATTTTGGCCTGATAACATGCACTCAAGTTGACACAAAAGGGTTTGAATGGCTATTAAAGGTAACCATCTTCTCACCTGTGATCTGTTTGCTTGTAATTAGTGTGTGTGTATAAAAGGTCAATGAGTTTCTGGACTCCTGACAGACCTCCTTGCATCTTTCATCCAGTGCTGCACTGAGGTTTCTGGATTCTGAGTCATGGGGAAAGCCAAAGAATTGTCAAAGGATCTGTGGGAAAAGGTAGTTTAACTGTATAAAACAGGAAAGGAATATAAAAAGATATCCAAGGAATTGGAAAATACCAATCAGCAGTGTTCAAACTCTAATCAAGAAGTGGAACATGAGGGGTTCTGTTGAAACCAAACCACGGTCAGGTAGACCAATTAAAAAATTTCAGCCACAACTGCCAGGAAAATTGTTCGGGATGCAAAGAAAATCCCACAAATAACTTCAGGTGAAATACAGGACTCTCTGAAAACATGTGGTGTGGCTGTTTCAAGATGCACAATAAGGAGGCACTTGAAGAAAGATGGGCTGCATGGTCGAGTCGCCAGAAGAAAGCCATTACAACTCAAATGCCACAAAGTATCCCGCTTACAATACACCAAACAGTACAGAGACAAGCCTCAAACCTTCTGGAACAAAGTCATTTGGAGTGATAAAACCAAAATTTAGCTTTTTGTTCACAACCATAAACATATGGAGAGGAGTCAACAAGGCCTATGATCAGGGCTGGACTTATCATTGGGCTTGACTGGGCTCAAGCCCATGGGCCCGGTCCAATAGCCCCGCGGGCAGGGCCGGATCCACGGCAAACTCTTGCCCGCTGGCCAGCCTGTTTGGTCGGCACCACTGCTTATTTCACGGGGACCGATCGGGCTTGTGTACTTCCACTTCCTGGTAGCGGTGGAATGCAAGATAGGGCGGACGTGATGTCATCAGCCGGAAATGATGGCCGCGTTGCCTCCCATGTCTTGCATCATTTCTAGCTGATTAGATTACATCAAGTCAGCCCTATCGTGCGTTCGACCGCTACCAGGAAGTGGAAGTACACAAGCCCGATTGGTCCCCCGGGAAATAAGCAGCGGTGCCGGCGAAACTGGCTTGCTAGAGGGCAGGAGTTTGCTGTCCCCCTGAATGTGCCCCTGAATGTTAGAAATTATGGGGCCCCCATACATCCTACCTGACGGGGCCCCCTTCGACCCGGTGGCAGGCGACATGCCAAGTGACACCCTGCATCCGCTGACAAGTGACACTCTGCATCCGCTGACAAGTGACACCCTGCATACGCTGACAAGTGACGTGACAAGTGACACCCTGCATCCGCTGACAAGTGACGTGACAAGTGACACCCTGCATCCGCTGACAAGTGACACTCTGCATCCGCTGACAAGTGACACCCTGCATCCGCTGACAAGTGACACCCTGCATCCACTGACAAGTGACACCCTGCATCCGCTGACAAGTGACACCCTGCATCCACTGACAAGTGACGTGACAAGTGACACCCTGCATCCGCTGACAAGTGACACCCTGCATCCACTGACAAGTGACGTGACAAGTGACACCCTGCATCCGCTGACAAGTGACACCCTGCATCCGCTGACAAGTGACACCCTGCATCCGCTGACAAGTGACACCCTGCATCCACTGACAAGTGACGTGACAAGTGACATCCTGCATCCGCTGACAAGTGACACCCTGCATCCGCTGACAAGTGACACCCTGCATCCGCTGACAAGTGACACTCTGCATCCACTGACAAGTGACACCCTGCATCCGCTGACAAGTGATGTGGCAAGTGACACCCTGCATCCGCTGACAAGTGACACCCTGCATCCGCTGACAAGTGACACTCTGCATCCGCTGACAAGTGACACTCTGCATCCGCTGACAAGTGACACTCTGCATCCGCTGACAAGTGACACCCTGCATCCGCTGACAAGTGATGTGGCAAGTGACACCCTGCATCCGCTGACAAGTGACACCCTGCATCCGCTGACAAGTGACACTCTGCATCCGCTGACAAGTGACACTCTGCATCCGCTGACAAGTGACGTGGCAAGTGACACCCTGCATCCGCTGACAAGTGACACCCTGCATCCGCTGACAAGTGACATAGCAAGTGACACTCTGCATCCGCTGACAAGTGATGTGGCAAGTGACACGCTGCATCCGCTGACAAGTGATGTGGCAAGTGACACCCTGCATCCGCTGACAAGTGATGTGGCAAGTGACACCCTGCATCCGCTGACAAGTGATGTGGCAAGTGACACCCTGCATCCGCTGACAAGTGACACCCTGCATCCGCTGACAAGTGATGTGGCAAGTGACACCCTGCATCCGCTGACAAGTGACGTGGCAAGTGACACCCTGCATCTGCTGACAAGTGACACCCTGCATCCGCTGACAAGCTACGTGGCAAGGGGCACCCTGCATCCGCTGACAAGTGACACCCTGCATCCGCTGACAAGTGACGTGGCAAGTGACATCCTGCATCCGCTGACAAGTGACACCCTGCATCCGCTGACAAGTGACGTGGCAAGTGACACCCTGCATCCGCTGACAAGCTACGTGGCAAGGGGCACCCTGCATCCGCTGACAAGTGACACCCTGCATCCGCTGACAAGTGACGTGGCAAGTGACATCCTGCATCCGCTGACAAGTGACATGACAAGTGACACCCTGCATCCGCTGACAAGTGACACCCTGCATCCGCTGACAAGTGATGTGGCAAGTGACATCCTGCATCCGCTGACAAGTGACACCCTGCATCCGCTGACAAGTGACATGACAAGTGACACCCTGCATCCGCTGACAAGTGACACCCTGCATCCGCTGACAAGTGACACCCTGCATCCGCTGACAAGTGACATGACAAGTGACACCCTGCATCCGCTGACAAGTGACACCCTGCATCCGCTGACAAGTGATGTGGCAAGTGACACCCTGCATCCGCTGACAAGTGACACCCTGCATCCACTGACAAGTGACACCCTGCATCCGCTGACAAGTGACACCCTGCATCCGCTGACAAGTGACACTCTGCATCCGCTGACAAGTGACACCCTGCATCCGCTGACAAGTGACACTCTGCATCCACTGACAAGTGACACCCTGCATCCACTGACAAGTGACACTCTTCATCCACTGAAAAGTGATGTGGCAAGTGACACCCTGCATCCGCTGACAAGTGATGTGGCAAGTGACACCCTGCATCCGCTGACAAGTGATGTGGCAAGTGACACCCTGCATCCGCTGACAAGTGACACCCTGCATCCGCTGACAAGTGACATGACAAGTGACACCCTGCATCCGCTGACAAGTGACACCCTGCATCCGCTGACAAGTGACATGACAAGTGACACCCTGCATCCGCTGACAAGTGACACCCTGCATCCGCTGACAAGTGACACCCTGCATCCGCTGACAAGTGACACTCTGCATCTGCTGACAAGTGACGTGGCAAGTGACACCCTGCATCCGCTGACAAGTGACGTGGCAAGTGACACCCTGCATCCACTGACAAGTGACACCCTGCATCCGCTGACAAGTGACACCCTGCATCCGCTGACAAGTGACATAGCAAGTGACACCCTGCATCCGCTGACAAGTGATGTGGCAAGTGACACCCTGCATCCACTGACAAGTGACACCCTGCATCCGCTGACAAGTGATGTGGCAAGTGACACCCTGCATCCGCTGACAAGTGACACCCTGCATCCGCTGACAAGTGGCACCCTGCATCCGCTGACAAGTGACACCCTGCATCCGCTGACAAGTGACATGACAAGTGACACCCTGCATCCGCTGACAAGTGATGTGGCAAGTGACATCCTGCATCCGCTGACAAGTGACACCCTGCATCCGCTGACAAGTGACGTGGCAAGTGACACCCTGCATCCGCTGACAAGTGACACCCTGCATCCGCTGACAAGTGATGTGGCAAGTGACATCCTGCATCCGCTGACAAGTGACACCCTGCATCCGCTGACAAGTGACATGACAAGTGACACCCTGCATCCGCTGACAAGTGACACCCTGCATCCGCTGACAAGTGATGTGGCAAGTGACACCCTGCATCCGCTGACAAGTGACACCCTGCATCCACTGACAAGTGACACCCTGCATCCGCTGACAAGTGACACCCTGCATCCGCTGACAAGTGACACTCTGCATCCGCTGACAAGTGACACCCTGCATCCGCTGACAAGTGACACTCTGCATCCGCTGACAAGTGACACCCTGCATCCGCTGACAAGTGATGTGGCAAGTGACACCCTGCATCCGCTGACAAGTGACACCCTGCATCCGCTGACAAGTGACACTCTGCATCCGCTGACAAGTGATGTGGCAAGTGACACGCTGCATCCGCTGACAAGTGATGTGGCAAGTGACACCCTGCATCCGCTGACAAGTGATGTGGCAAGTGACACCCTGCATCCGCTGACAAGTGATGTGGCAAGTGACACCCTGCATCCGCTGACAAGTGATGTGGCAAGTGACACGCTGCATCCGCTGACAAGCTACGTGGCAAGGGGCACCCTGCATCCGCTGACAAGTGACACCCTGCATCCGCTGACAAGTGACGTGGCAAGTGACATCCTGCATCCGCTGACAAGTGACACCCTGCATCCGCTGACAAGTGACGTGGCAAGTGACACCCTGCATCCGCTGACAAGCTACGTGGCAAGGGGCACCCTGCATCCGCTGACAAGTGACACCCTGCATCCGCTGACAAGTGACATGACAAGTGACACCCTGCATCCGCTGACAAGTGACACCCTGCATCCGCTGACAAGTGATGTGGCAAGTGACATCCTGCATCCGCTGACAAGTGACACCCTGCATCCGCTGACAAGTGACATGACAAGTGACACCCTGCATCCGCTGACAAGTGACACCCTGCATCCGCTGACAAGTGACACCCTGCATCCGCTGACAAGTGACATGACAAGTGACACCCTGCATCCGCTGACAAGTGACACCCTGCATCCGCTGACAAGTGATGTGGCAAGTGACACCCTGCATCCGCTGACAAGTGACACCCTGCATCCACTGACAAGTGACACCCTGCATCCGCTGACAAGTGACACCCTGCATCCGCTGACAAGTGACACTCTGCATCCGCTGACAAGTGACACCCTGCATCCGCTGACAAGTGACACTCTGCATCCACTGACAAGTGACACCCTGCATCCACTGACAAGTGACACTCTTCATCCACTGAAAAGTGATGTGGCAAGTGACACCCTGCATCCGCTGACAAGTGATGTGGCAAGTGACACCCTGCATCCGCTGACAAGTGACACCCTGCATCCGCTGACAAGTGACATGACAAGTGACACCCTGCATCCGCTGACAAGTGACACCCTGCATCCGCTGACAAGTGACATGACAAGTGACACCCTGCATCCGCTGACAAGTGACACCCTGCATCCGCTGACAAGTGACACCCTGCATCCGCTGACAAGTGACACTCTGCATCTGCTGACAAGTGACGTGGCAAGTGACACCCTGCATCCGCTGACAAGTGACGTGGCAAGTGACACCCTGCATCCACTGACAAGTGACACCCTGCATCCGCTGACAAGTGACACCCTGCATCCGCTGACAAGTGACATAGCAAGTGACACCCTGCATCCGCTGACAAGTGATGTGGCAAGTGACACCCTGCATCCACTGACAAGTGACACCCTGCATCCGCTGACAAGTGATGTGGCAAGTGACACCCTGCATCCGCTGACAAGTGACACCCTGCATCCGCTGACAAGTGATGTGGCAAGTGACACCCTGCATCCGCTGACAAGTGACACCCTGCATCCGCTGACAAGTGGCACCCTGCATCCGCTGACAAGTGACACCCTGCATCCGCTGACAAGTGACATGACAAGTGACACCCTGCATCCGCTGACAAGTGATGTGGCAAGTGACATCCTGCATCCGCTGACAAGTGACACCCTGCATCCGCTGACAAGTGACGTGGCAAGTGACACCCTGCATCCGCTGACAAGTGACACCCTGCATCCGCTGACAAGTGATGTGGCAAGTGACATCCTGCATCCGCTGACAAGTGACACCCTGCATCCGCTGACAAGTGACATGACAAGTGACACCCTGCATCCGCTGACAAGTGACACCCTGCATCCGCTGACAAGTGATGTGGCAAGTGACACCCTGCATCCGCTGACAAGTGACACCCTGCATCCACTGACAAGTGACACCCTGCATCCGCTGACAAGTGACACCCTGCATCCGCTGACAAGTGACACTCTGCATCCGCTGACAAGTGACACTCTGCATCCACTGACAAGTGACACTCTTCATCCACTGAAAAGTGATGTGGCAAGTGACACCCTGCATCCGCTGACAAGTGATGTGGCAAGTGACACCCTGCATCCGCTGACAAGTGACACCCTGCATCCGCTGACAAGTGACATGACAAGTGACACCCTGCATCCGCTGACAAGTGACACTCTGCATCCGCTGACAAGTGACACCCTGCATCCGCTGACAAGTGACACCCTGCATCCACTGACAAGTGACACCCTGCATCCACTGACAAGTGACACTCTGCATCCGCTGACAAGTGACATGACAAGTGACACCCTGCATCCGCTGACAAGTGACACTCTGCATCCGCTGACAAGTGACACTCTGCATCCACTGACAAGTGACACTCTGCATCCGCTGACAAGTGACACTCTGCATCCACTGACAAGTGACACCCTGCATCCACTGACAAGTGACACTCTGCATCCGCTGACAAGTGACACTCTGCATCCACTGACAAGTGACACTCTGCATCCGCTGACAAGTGACACTCTGCATCCACTGACAAGTGACACCCTGCATCCACTGACAAGTGACACTCTGCATCCGCTGACAAGTGACATGACAAGTGACACCCTGCATCCGCTGACAAGTGACACCCTGCATCCACTGACAAGTGACACCCTGCATCCGCTGACAAGTGACACCCTGCATCCACTGACAAGTGACACCCTGCATCCGCTGACAAGTGACACTCTGCAACCACTGGCAAGTGACACTCTTCATCCACTGAAAAGTGACGTGGCAAGTGACACCCTGCATCCGCTGACAAGTGACACCCTGCATCCGCTGACAAGTGATGTGGCAAGTGACACCCTGCATCCGCTGACAAGTGATGTGGCAAGTGACACCCTGCATCCGCTGACAAGTGATGTGGCAAGTGACACCCTGCATCCGCTGACAAGTAACACCCTGCATCCGCTGACAAGTGACGTGGCAAGTGACACCCTGCATCCACTGACAAGTGACGTGGCAAGGGACACCCTGCATCCGCTGACAAGTGACACCCTACATCTGCTGACAAGTGACACCCTGCATCCGCTGACAAGTGACGTGGCAAGGGACACCCTGCATCCGCTGACAAGTGACACCCTACATCTGCTGACAAGTGACACCCTGCATCCGCTGACAAGTGACACTCTGCATCCGCTGACAAGTGACACCCTGCATCCGCTGACAAGTGACACTCTGCATCCGCTGACAAGTGACACCCTGCATCCGCTGACAAGTGACACCCTGCATCCGCTGACAAGTGACACCCTGCATCCGCTGACAAGTGACACTCTGCATCCGCTGACAAGTGACACCCTGCATCCACTGACAAGTGACACTCTTCATCCACTGAAAAGTGAAGTGGCAAGTGACACTCTGCATCCACTGACAAGTGACACCCTGCATCCACTGACAAGTGACACCCTGCATCCACTGACAAGTGACACCCTGCATCCACTGACAAGTGACACCCTGCATCCACTGACAAGTGACAGTCTGCAACCACTGGCAAGTGACACTCTTCATCCACTGAAAAGTGACGTGGCAAGTGACACCCTGCATCCGCTGACAAGTGATGTGGCAAGTGACACCCTGCATCCACTGACAAGTGACACCCTGCATCCGCTGACAAGTGACGTGGCAAGTGACACCCTGCATCCGCTGACAAGTGACACCCTACATCTGCTGACAAGTGACGTGGCAAGGGACACCCTGCATGCGCTGACAAGGGACACCCTGCATGCGCTGACAAGTGACATGGCAAGTGACAATCCACATCTGAAGGCAGGCGACATTGGCAAGTGAAACGCTCAGGCTCCGACTGATTCTGCTTATGGTGAGTTGAACTATTTTATTTTATATAATGTAATAATAGACTTCAATCAATTTTTTTGCAATACGGCACTGTGTCGATTTAACTGACAATTGCGTAGTTGTGTGATGCTGTACCCAAACACTTGGCTACTCTCGACTGCGCTTGGGACTGCGAGAGGACCCGAGAGCCGCCGAGATACACAGGACTGCTGCAGATGGATTGACAAGGCTGCAGATGGACGCTGTGCAAGGCTGCATTGATGGGCATTTAAATGTATTTTTTTTCCTTAAACTTCCCTCCTAAAAGTTTTTTTCCTTAAAATTCCCTCCTAAACTTGGGGTGCGTGTTATGCGCCGATAAATATGGTAATGTATAGAAGGTAGGGCCCGAAAGTGACTCAAGCCCAGGGGCCCCCACCACCCTAAGTCCTGCCCTGCCTATGATGAAAAGTACTCCATTCCTACTGTGAAACACAGAGATGGATCACTGATGTTTTGGGGCTGTGTGAGCTACAAAGACATAGGAAATTTGGTCAAAATTGTTGGCAAGATGAATGCAGTATGTTATCAAAAAATACTGGAGGAACATTTGCATTCATCAGCCAGGAAGCTGCACATGGGACATACTTGGACATTTCAACATAACAATGATCCAAAACAGGACAAATCGACCTGTCGTTGGCTATAGCAGAATAAAGTGAAGGTTCTGGAGTGGTCATCTCAGTCTCCTGACCTCAATATCATCTCTGGGAGATCTCAAACGTGACGTTCATGCAAAACAGCCCAAGAATTTACAGGAACTGGAGGCTTTTTGCCAAGAGGAATGGGCAGCTTTACCATCTGAGAAGATAAAGAGCCTCATCCACAAATACCACAAAAGACTTCAAGATGTCATTGATGTCAAAGGGGGCAATACATGGTATTAAGACCTGGGGTGTGTAAACTTTTGATCCGGGTCATTTGGGTAGTTTCTGTTGTGATTATGATTTAAAAAGAGTAAACACAGTTGATTGATAATCAATGGCTTCAGCCGAACACTAACCATGAGTGAAAGAAAAGTTTTTGTGTTATCATTCATGATCTCCTTGAAAAATATCCAAGAAATCATAAATTCTGCCAGAGTATGTAAACTTATGAGCACAACTGTACGTCAGAAGTGGTTGTAAATCTTCTGAGATAAAAATCATACAAAGCATACCCCTTTGTAGTGTATACTTACCTCAATCCAAAGCACTATGTGTGATTTCTGTCTGCTCTCTCATTCCTCTGCTTTTGACACCACAAAATCCTCTATTAGACAGTTTATAGAGGGGCGTGTGGCCTATTCCATCCACTCAGGTCTCAGATTACACTCAGCTCTGTGCTGAGCTCTGTGCAGTGTGTGATGTCCAACCCGCGCCCCCTGCCTTCTGGAGCTGAGAAGTAGCCTTTGGTCTGTGTGTTTTAGAAGGCTGCAGAGAAGAGAGGACTGCAGGTAATCGGGACATTTTCAGAGAGATGACAGGACGAATGTCATGCAAAAGTACTTCTAAAATTTTTAGTTATTTTTTTTTTGCTCATAACATTCAATTTGTTAAGGGTATCATGTTACTCATTTGCATAGATTATCGCATGCCGTACATAAAGTCCAATTCATTTAAAAACAATTTAAAAAAAAAAAAAAGTCCAATTCTCAAAAGAAACGGAACTAAAAAAAGGTGCATCAATTAACACCACCCTTTAGGTTATTCAAACCCTCAGAAAAGGGACATTCCACCCACAAGAGCCTAATTCAACCCACAGAAGACCCACAGAAAGGGGTGCAATACTACCCTCAGAGAGTGGTCTAATTCCACCCACAGGTGACCCTGCAAGAGGGGCCTATTCAAACCCTCAGAAAGGGGCATTCCACCCACCAAGAGACTAATTCAACCCACAGAAGACCACAGGAGGGGGTACTATTCCACCCACAGAAGATCCACAGGAAGAGGTACTATTCCACCCACCCACAGGTAGGGATCTAATTCCACCCACAGGAAGGGGTGCAATAATACTACCCTCAGGGAGGGGTCTAATTAAACCCACAGGAAGGGATCTAATTCCACCCACAGGATGGGGTACTATTCCACCCAGAGAAGACCCAGAGGAAGGGATACTATTCCACCCACAAGATAGGGTACAATACTACCCTCAGAGAGGGTTCTAATTCCACCCACAGGAAGGGGTGCAATACTACCCTCAGAGAGGGGTCTAATTCCACACACAGGAAGGGGTTCTATTCCACTCACAGAAAGGGGTTCAATACTACCTTCAGAGAGGGGTCTAATTCCACCCACAGGTGACCCTGCAAGAGGAGCCTATTCAAACCCTCAGAAAGGGGCATTCCACCCACCGAGAGACCCACCAATTCAACCCACAGAAGACCTACAGGAGGGGGTACTATTCCACCCACAGAAGACCCACAGGAAGGGGTACTGTTCCACCCACAGAAGACCCACAGGAAGGGGTACTATTCCACCCACCAACAGGAAGGGATCTAATGCCACCCACAGGAAGGGGTGCAATACTACCCTCAGAGAGTGGTCTAATTCCACCCACAGGTGACCCTGCAAGAGGGGCCTATTCAAACCCTCAGAAAGGGGCATTCCACCCACCAAGAGACTAATTCAACCCACAGAAGACTACAGGAGGGGGTACTATTCCACCCACAGAAGATCCACAGGAAGAGGTACTATTCCACCCACCCACAGGTAGGGATCTAATTCCACCCACAGGAAGGGGTGCAATAATACTACCCTCAGGGAGGGGTCTAATTAAACCCACAGGAAGGGATCTAATTCCACCCACAGGATGGGGTACTATTCCACCCAGAGAAGACCCAGAGGAAGGGATACTATTCCACCCACAAGATAGGGTACAATACTACCCTCAGAGAGGGTTCTAATTCCACCCACAGGAAGGGGTGCAATACTACCCTCAGAGAGGGGTCTAATTCCACACACAGGAAGGGGTTCTATTCCACTCACAGAAAGGGGTTCAATACTACCTTCAGAGAGGGGTCTAATTCCACCCACAGGTGACCCTGCAAGAGGAGCCTATTCAAACCCTCAGAAAGGGGCATTCCACCCACCGAGAGACCCACCAATTCAACCCACAGAAGACCTACAGGAGGGGGTACTATTCCACCCACAGAAGACCCACAGGAAGGGGTACTGTTCCACCCACAGAAGACCCACAGGAAGGGGTACTATTCCACCCACCAACAGGAAGGGATCTAATGCCACCCACAGGAAGGGGTACTGTTCCACCCACAGAAGACCCACAGGAAGGGGTACTATTCCACCCACCAACAGGAAGGGATCTAATGCCACCCACAGGAAGGGGTGCAATAATACTACCCTCAGGGAGGGGTCTAATTAAACCCACAGGAAGGGATCTAATTCCACCCACAGGATGGGGTACTATTCCACCCAGAGAAGACCCAGAGGAAGGGGTACTATTCCACCCACAAGATGGGGTACAATACTACCCTCAGAGAGGGGTCTAATTCCACACACAGGAAGGGGTGCAATACTACCCTCAGAGAGGGAGCTATTTCCACCCACAGAAAGTGGTACTATTCCATCCACAGAAGACCCACAGGAAGGGGTACTATTCCACCCACAGAAGACCCATACTAAGGGGTACTATTCCACCCACAGGATGGGGTACAATACTACCCTCAGAGAGGGGGCTAATTCCACCCACAGGAAAGGGTACCATTCCACCCAGAGAAGACCCAGAGGAAGGGGTACTATTCCACCCACAAGATGGGGTACAATGCTACCCTCAGAGAGGGGTCTAATTCCACCCACAGAGGACCCACAGAAAGTTGACACTATTCCAACAGCAGTGGACACACAAAAATTTGGCATTATACATCCTGAGTACACAAGCATTTTTAATTGCGCAGTCATGCGACGCTCTACCCAAATAAAATGTATGACCTTTTTTTCCCACAAATAGAGCTTTCTTTTGGTGGTATTTGATCACCTCTGCATTATTATTTTTTTGCGCTGTAAACAAAAAAAGAGCGACAATTTTGAAAAAAAAAAAACAATATTTTTTACTTTTTGCTTTAATAAATATCCCAAAAAAATGATTTAAAAAACAGATGTATTCATCAGTTTAGGGCAATGTGTCTTCTATTACAAATTTTTGGTAAAAATCCCAATAAGTGTATATTGATTGGTTTGTGCAAAAGTTATAGCGTCTACAAACTATGGGATAGCATTTTTCTTTAATTTTTTTTACTAGTAATGGCGGCGATCTACAATTTTTAGCGGGACTACGACATTGCGGCAGACACATCAGACACTTTTGACACTTTTTTGGGACCATTGACAATTATACAGAGGTCAGTGCTAAAAATAGCCACTGATTACTGTGTAAATGTCACTGGCAGGGAAGGGGTTAACACTGGGGGGCGATCAAGGGGTTAAGTGTTCCCTGGGAGGTGTTTCTAACTATGGGGGGAGTGTAGTGACAGGGAGTAGAGAGAGATCGCTGTTTTTAATTACTAGAAACAGCAGATGTCTCTCCTCTCTCTCACAGAACGGAGATCTGTTTATTTCCATTGACAGATCCCCCTTTCTGTCTCTCTCAGGAGCGATTGCGGGTGTCTGGCGGACATTGCGGCCGCCGGGCACGTGCATCAGCTCCTACATCATTACGTCATGCAACCTGCCGCGTATAATGACGGCGGCAGGTTGGCTAGTGGTTAACTGACAGTTGCGCGGTCGTGCGACGCTGTACCCAAATAAAATCGATGTCCTTTTTTCACACAAATAGAGCTTTCTTTTGGTGGTATTTGATCATCTCTACAAGTTTTTATTTTTTGCGCTAAAAACAAAAAAAATATCAAGAATTTTGAAAAAAAAAAACAATATTTTTTACTTTCTGATATTCCCAATTTAAAAAATGTAAAAAAATAAAATTTCTTCATCAATTTAGGCCGATCTGTATTCTGCTACATATTTTTGGTAAAAAAAAAAAAAAAAATGCAATAATTGTATATTGATTGGTGTGCGCAAACGTTATAGCATCTACAAACTATGGGATAGATTTATGGTGTTTTTTTTTTATTTTATTAGTTTTTTTACTAGTAATGGCGGCGATCAGAAATTTTTAGCAGGACTGCGATATTGCGTTCGACAAATGTCACACTAAGCGTCACTTTATGGGAACCAGTGACACCAAAAAAAGTAATCAGTGCTAAAAAAAAAAAGCGCTGTCACTGTACTAATGACACTGGCAGGGGAGGGGTTAACATCAGGGGTGATCAAAGGGTTAAATGTGTCCCCTGAGTGTGCTTCCTAAAGCCTCGTACACACGATCAGATTTTCCGCAGACAACGCGTAGGACTTTTGTCCGAAGGGCATTGGCCAGGAATTTGTCTTGCATACAAACAGCAAGGAATTGTCGGCCAACAAACACGAAACTACGTGGTTTTTCAGCTCTTGAGCGCCACCATTTGGGCACCTTCTGCTAATGTTCTGTTATGGTGAGCATTGCTTACGAGCATGCGTGTTTGTACTTTGGACTTTTGTCTGACAGACTTGTGTACACACGCTCGGAAAATCCGTTTGTTGGCGGACAATTTGAAAGCCTGCTATCCAAAATTTGTCCGCGGAAAATCCGACAACAATTGTCCGATGGAGCGTAACAAACGATTTTCCGACAACAGCCTGTCATCACACAATTCCCATCTGAAAATCCGATCGTGTGTACGAGGCTTAAGTGCGTCGGGGATGGTTTAACTGCAGGAAGAGAGAGATCAGTGTTCCCGCTTAGCAGAGCTGCGATCTGCCTTGTTTACATAGGCAGACGGCTGTTCTGCCTCTGCGGAGAACGATCGGAAGGTCCCGGTGGACATGGGGGCCCGCTGATTGGCTCCCGCTGTGTCCAATCACAGCGGGAGCCGGCCACTGGCAGCGCCCCAGACCCAGCGCATAAAATCACGTACAGGTATGTGACTTTGCGCAGGGGGGGCCACCCTAAAGCAGTATATCTGCGTGGGGCGGTCATTGACAAGTTCAACTTGGATAGGAACATTGAAAAATAAATAAAAATGTTTTAAAAAATTATTTAAAAAAATATAGTCCAGTTTTCTTTTAGTTTCCACAATATAGGCGTAGGCAGCAGCACAGAATTGGGCCAAAAACAGAAGAATCTAGTAAAGACTAGAGCACTTTCACTAACTCTTGTAGGCCAAACTTTTACAAATCATACCCATTTTTATGAATGTATGGCAAGGTGGATTTAGGAAAGGAGCGCAATTAGGGTTGCCACGCGTCCGGGATTCACCCGGACAGTCCGGGTTTGGAATCATGCGTCCGGGTTTCAGACCACCTGCCACCCAGACACATTATTCAGACCGGACTATGGCTTCCCAACAGGGTTGCTGGCTGCAGTTGTGTAAGCCGAGAGTGTGTGTTACACTCTTTCACACTGCCCAGAGCCAGCATTAACAATTACCCCCCACACACACAGACGGGAGAGAAGAGAGGGCTTAATCTGCTCCTGTTCCTCCCACCCCTACCCCTCTGTGTCTGCCCACACTCCAATCCCCGGCGCTGTGCCTCAGAAAAGGAAAGCGAGGACGGGAAATTTGAAGTCCAGCAGCCTCAGATACATCTGGGTGAGAAGTGCTGACTGCCAAGGGGTGAGTGAGCTCACCATCCATCCCGGTCTGTGACTAAAGTCTCCCCCTTCTCTCTCCTGCCTTGTACACTAAGGTAAATCAGGGTTCTCAGAGCACCCCTTACATCAGAGTTCCCCTTTAAACCAGAGGCCACAGTGTTCCCCCTTAACCACTTAAGGACCGGGCCTATTTTTCAAACTTGTTGTTTTATTTTTTTGCTAGAAAATTACTTAGAACCCCAAACATTATACTTTTTTTTTTTCTAACACCCTATAGCAGGGATATACAATTAGCGGACCTCCAGCTGTTGCAGAACTGCAAGTCCCATGAGGCATAGCAAGACTCTGACAGCCACAAGCATGACACCCCGAGGCATGATGGGGCTTGTAGTTTTGCAACAGCTGGAGGTCCGCTAATTGCATATCCCTGCCCTAGAGAATAAAATGGCAGTCGTTGCAATACTTTCTGTCACACCGTATTTACACAGCGGTCTTACAAGTGCACTTTTTTAGGAAAAACATTTTTGAATTAAAAAAATAAGACAACAGTAAAGTTAGCCCAAATTATTATTTTTTTATATTGTGAAAGATAATGTTACGCCGAGTAAATTGATACCCAACATGTCACGCTTCAAAAGTTGCCCCTGCTCGTGGAATGGCGAAAAACTTTTACCCTTAAAAATCTCCATATGAGACGTTTAAAAAATTCTACATGTTGCATGTTTTGAGTTACAGAGGAGGTCTAGGGCTAGAATTATTGCTCTCACTCTACTGATTGCGGCGATACCTCACATGTGTGGTTTGAACACCATTTTCATATGCGGGCGCTACTCACATATGCGTTCACTTCTGCACGCGAGCTCGGCGGGACGGGGCGCGTTTACATTTTTATTTTTCTTATTTATTTTACCTTTTATTTTTATTCCTATTACAAGGAATGTAAACATCCCTTGTAATAGAAAAAAAAGCATGACATGGTCAAAAAGACCTCACATCTCATATTTACACTAAAATGCAATAAAAAAATTTAAAAATTAAATGTCATTTGAAAAAAAAAAAAAAAGGCCCTTTAAGAGCTATGGGCGGAAGTGGCGTTGTGACGTCGCTTCCACCCTGCAATGGTATGGAGACGGGTGGGGGCCATCTTTCCCTCACTGGTCTCCATGTCAGGCTAGGAAGAGGACCCGATCGCCTCCGCTGCTGCCGGCGGCTACGGTAAGCGGCAGAGGGCACCGTAGAGTGGCAGGAGGGGGGATTCCCCTCTCCTGACGGCGATAAAAGCTATCTCGCGGCGAATCCACCGCAGAGACCACTTTTACCTGAAAGCGGACCGCCTGCTGAAGCAGAGGATACTGCGGTTATGGTAGATAGCTGCCACCATAACAACGGTATTCCTCTTCAAAGTACCGATGTAAAAAAAACGACTGCGGGCGGCGGTCTGTAAGTGGTTAAATCCAGGTTCCCAGAGCATTCCTTATGTCAGAGTCCCCAGAATTCTCCCTTACATCAGAGTCTGCAGAGTCCCCCCATACAGCTTAAGTAAACTCTGCAAGTTCAGATGTAAAAGGGGAACTCTGTGGACTCTGATGTAAAGGGGGACTCTTATGATTAATTTAGAAATGTATTTAATTCAATTCAATTTAAAGAATCGTAATTAGTTTAGAAATTAATTTAGAAATGTTATTTAATTGCAAAATATATAGATAGTTTATACTATTAAAAAAAAGAAAAAAATTAAAAATAAATTGCTGTGCACCAGTGTTCAGGTTTGACTTGAAGAAAATTTGGCAACCCAAAGCGCCAATGCAGTTTAGCAGCTATCACTTTAAGACCAGCCTCGTTTTGGATTTTAGGTGTTTACATGTTTAAAACAGGTTTTTTTGCTAGAAAATTACTTAGAACCCCCAAACATTATATATTGTTTTTTTTCTAACATCCTAGAGAATACAATAGCGGTCATTGCAATACTTTTTTTTGCACCGTATTTGCGCAGCGGTCTTCTAAGCGCACTTTTTTTGGAAAAAATTCACTTTTTTGAAAAAAAAAATAAGACAACAGTAAAGTTAGCCCAATTTTTTTTTATATTGTGAAATATAATGTTACGCCAAGTAAATTGATACCCAACATGTCACGCTTCAAAATTGCGCCCGCTCGTGGAATAGCGTCAAACTTTTACCCTTAAAAATCTCCATAGGCGACGTTTAAAAAATTCTACAGATTGCATGTTTTGCGTTACAGAGGAGGTCTAGGGCTAGAATTATTGCTCTCACTCTACCGGTCGCGGCGATACCTCACATGTGTGGTTTGACCACCGTTTTCATATGCGGGCGCTACTCACGTATGCGTTCGCTTCTGCGTGCGAGCTCGTCGGGACAGGGCGCTTTAAAAATTTTTTTTTTTTTTTTATTATTTATTTTATTTTATTTTATTTATTTTTTCACTGTTTTTTAAAAAAAAATTTGGATCACTTTTATTCCTATTACAAGGAATGTAAACATCCCTTGTAATAGAAAAAAGCATGACAGGTCCTCTTAAATATGAGATCTGGGGTCAAAAAGTCCTCAGATCTCATATTTAGACTAAAATGCAAAAAAAAAAAAAAAAAAAAAAAAGTCGTTTAAAAAAATGACACTAAAAAAATTTGTGCCTTTAAGAGAGTGGGCGGAGCCGTCGTAATGACGTCGCTCCGGCCGTCACATGGTATGGGGACGGGTAGGCGCCATCTTGGCCTCACTTGTCTCCATACCTCAGCAGGGAAAGGACCCGATCGCCTCCGCCGCTACCGACGGCTCCGGTAAGCGGCGGAGGGTGCGGGAGAGCGGCGGGAGGGGGGGTGGCACCTCTCCCGCCGCCGATAACGGTGATCTCGCGGCGAACCCGCCGCAGAGACCACCATTATCGTGTACAGAATCGCTCACTGTAAAGATGGATATCTCGGTTGTGGCAGCAGCTGCTGCCGTTACCGAGATATCCATCTTCAAAAAAATGACGTATATATACAGTGAGCGGGGCTGAAGTGGTTAACAGATCCACATGGAAAAGACTAGATATGTGCAATTCGTTTCGTTCCGAATTAGTTTTTTTAATGAATTTCAATAAATCCATTAATTCGTAAATATCCAAATTAACGAAAACCCGTTTACAACTTTTTCAGAATATTCGTAAATTGGAAAATTTGTGAATTTGTACATTCGTAAATTCGTAAATTAGTGAATTCATAATTTGTAAATTCGTAAATTCGTACATTCATAAATTGGTAAATTAGTAAATTAGTGAATTCGGAAATTTGTAAATTCGTAAAATCATGCATTCGTAAATTAGTAAATTAGTGAATTAGTAAATTTCTAAATTCGGAAATTCGGAAATTCGTACATTCGTAAATTAATAAATTATTAAATTAGTGAATTCATAATTTGTAAATTCATAAATTCGTACATTTGTAAATTAGTAAATTATTAAATTAGTGAATTCATAATTTGTAAATTCATAAATTCGTACATTCGTAAATTAGTATATTAGTAAATTAGTGCATTCATAATTTGTAAATTCGTAAATTTGTACATTCGTAAATTAGTAAATTAGTAAATTAGTGAATTAGTAAATTTGTAAATTCGGAAATTCGGAAATTCGTACATTCGTAAATTAGTAAACTATTAAATTAGTGAATTCATAATTTGTAAATTAGTAAATTTGTACATTCGTAAATTAGTAAATTCGTAAATTTGTAAATTCGGAAATTTGTACATTTGTAAATGAGTAAATTAGTGAATTTGTAAATTTGGAAATTCGTAAATTCATACATTCGTAAATTAGTGAATTCGTAAATTTGTAAATTTGGAAATCTGAAATAATAATTAACTAATAATAACTTAAAGCGGGGGTCCACCTATCTATCGTTTTTTTTTTTTTTTAGTTCATTCACAAACTTTTCTTCTCAGCATTACATACTCACATATTGTGTGTAATATGTCCGCCTGTGTCATATTTCGTCAGAAAGAATAACTTATATTATTCACTGCAGGCGGTTTCCATCTTCATTGTGGGCATTTGAAGCCCACAAGCATTTATTTCCTGGATGTGGTGAATGCTGTGCTCCCAGCATTCACCACTCGTTCCCGCACATGCTCAGTGGCATCCTGGGAAGCCTGAGACTAACTCCCAGGAGTCTGGGAGAGGCTAGAAACACGCCTACTCCCACGGGAGGAGAACCAGGAAGTGCAAAGAAGAATAGAAAAATAAAAGGTAATTACGGCGATTTAAATTTTTTTAAATGGCATGTCAGCATCTAGGCAAGGAAGAGAATACATACAGATATTGTTCAAAATTTGGGTGGAACCCCGCTTTAACTATTACTAACTATTAAATTATAGGTATTGTAATTTCCTTTCAAATTTGACTGTTAGTGAACGTAACACATACAAATTTATCCGAAGTTACGAATTATCCGAAATAATGCATGCCTTATCCAAACGAATGGAATGTAATGAATTAATAATAATAAATAACAATAATAATAATAAAAACTTTTTATTATTATTATTTATTATTAATTTGTTCCGTTCCATTTGTTTAGATGCGGCATTCATTATTTCGGATAATTCGTTACTTCAGATAAATTTGTATTTGTTACGTTCACTAACAGTCAAATTTGAAAGGAAATTACAATATCTATAATTTAATAGTTAGTTACTATTTCAGAATTACGAATTTTCGGGTTTTTGGATTTTCAAATTTCGAATTTACAAATTTTCAAATTTTCTAATTTACAAAAGTACGAATTTACGAATATACAAATTTTCTAATTAACGAATTTACGAATGTACGAATTTTTGAATTTACGAATGTACGAATGTTCGAATTTACGAATGTACGAATTTACGAATTGCGATCATAACGAATGACCCGAAAAATGAAAAAAAAAAATAAACGAATGAAACAAAAATGAAAACTAACACATTTTTTGGCAGTGCACATGTCTAGAAAAGACAACAGCTTGGATTACCGAGCATCACGAGACGTACATTTGAGAAGGCCGCTCATATTTCAGCCTCCAAATACATATTACTGTAAAAAAAAAAAAATGTTAGTTTAAAAAAATAACAAACATGTTATAAGTAAAATATCATAAGGAAATTACCTTAACCACTTAAGGATCGCCCGCCGCCCGTCGTTTTACGCCGGCTGTTTAAAGAGGGATATCGTTGTTATGGCAGCAGCTATCTACAATAACCCCGGTATCCTCTTCTTCAGCCGGCGGTCTGCTACAAGATAAAAGTGATCTCTGTGGTGGATTCGCCGCAAGATCACTTTTTATCGGCGGCGGGAGAGGGCGCCCCCTCCCGCCGCTTACCGGAGCCGTCAGCAGCAGCAGAGGCGATCGGGTCCTCTCCCTTGCTGGGTATGGAGATGAGTGAAGGAAGATGGTCTCCACCCATCTCCACATCACTGCAGGGTGGAAGCGATGTCAAAATGTCACTTTCACTCATAGCTCTTAAAGGGACTTTTTTTTTTTTTTTTTTTTAGAATGACAATTTTTAAATTTTATTTTATTGCATGTTAGTGTAAATACGAGATCTGAGGTTTTTTTGATCCCAGATCTCATATTTAAGAGGTCCTGTCATGCTTTTTTTCTATTACAAGAGATGTTTACATTCCTTGTAAAAGGAATAAAAGAGAGCTAATTAAAAAAAAAAAAAAAAAAAAAAAAAAACAATTTCAAAATAAATAAAATAAAGTAAAATAAATAAGAAAAAAAAAATTAAATTTTTAAAGTGCCACGTCCCGCCGAGCTCGCGTGCAGAAGCAAACGCATATGTGAGTAGCGCCCGCATATGAAAACGGTGTTCAAACCACACATGTGAGGTATCGCCTCGATCGGTAGAGCGAGAGCAATAATTCTAGCCCTAGACCTCCTCTGTAACTCAAAACATCCAACCTGTAGAATTTTTTAAACGTCGCTTATGGAGATTTTTAAGAGTAAAAGTTTGTCGCCATTCCACGAGTGGGCGCAATTTTGAAGCGTGACATGTTGGGTATCAATTTACTTAGCGTAACATTATCTTTCACAATATTAAAAAAAAATTGGGCTACCTTTACTTTTTTATTTTTTAATTCAAAATTGATTTTTTTTCAAAAAAGTGCGCTTTTAAGACCGCTGTGCAAATTCGGTGTGGCGAAAAGTATTGCAACAACTGCCATTTTATTCTCTAGGGTGTTAGAAAAAAATATATATAATATTTGGGGGTTCTAAGTAATTTTCTAGCAAAAAAAAAAACAAAACAATTTTTAACTTGTAAACACCAAATCTCAGAAAGAGGTTCAGTCATTAAGTGGTTAACCTCTTCTGGGCGGCCCCATGTAGATATACTGCGGCAGGGCGGCCCTCCTGCGCAAAATCACATAGCTAGTATGTGCGCTGGGTCTGGGGCGCCACCGGCAACCTGCTCCCACTGTGATTGGACACAGCAGGAGCCAATCAGCAGGTCCCGATGTTTGCCGGCACCCCGCGATAATACTCAGGAGAGGCAGAACGGAGGTCTGTCTATGATGTAAACAAGGCAGATCACTGTTCTGCCAGAGGGGAAAAACATTGAGATCTTGTGTTTCTACTAAGCAGGAACATGGATCTCTGTATTTCCTCCACTACAAGCACCTCCCACACAGTTAGAAAAGCATCCCCAATGAGCACACTTAACCCTTTGATTGCCCCTGATATTAACCCCTTCCCTGCCAGTGTCATTAGTACAATGACAGTGCATATTTTTTTTTAGCACTAATCACTGTATTGGTGTCACTGGTCCCCAAAAAAGTGTCACTTAGTGTCAGATTTGTCCGCCGCAATGTCGCAGTCCCGCTATAAATCGCTGATCACCGCCATTACTAGTAAAAAAAATAAATATAAATAAAAAATCCATAAATCGATCCTATAGTTTGTAGACGCGATCGCTTTTGCACAAACCAATCAATATACCCTTCTTGGGATTTTTTTTACCAAAAATATGTAGCAGAATACTTAATGGGATAAATTAATGAAGAAATAAAATGTTTTACATTCTTCTTTATTGGATGTATTATAGCAGAAAGTAAAAAATATTCTTTTTTTTTCAAAATTTTTGTTTTTTTTTTGTTTATAGCACAAAAAATAAAAACTGCAGAGGTGATCAAATACCACCAAAAGAAAGCTCTATTTGTGGGAAAAAAGGACGTCAATTTTATTTGGGTGAAAAGTGATGCAGTACCGTATCGCAAAAAAATGGCCTGGTCATTAAAGGGGTAAAGCTTTTGGAGCTGAAGAGGTTAAACAACCCTTAACCACCGACACGTGCGATAAATTACCACATGAGAGAATGTGGTAGTTAGCGAACAATTGAAAAAATACCGCATTTGTTATTTAATGCTAAATTCTTAGTTTCATAACTGATTTGCCGCATGTAATATTTGACCGCATTTTATTTGCCATTATTTAACTTTTAGTGAATTGACCCCCAGTGTGTTAGAAATGAATTAGAGAAAAAAAATATCCTTCAAATTTTCTTGTCACTGTGGTCAAAACAATGACTTCATCCCACTAATGATTGGAAGATGAAAAAATTCCATCAAAATTCTGTTAATGTACGGTGGGTCTGATTTCTTCCCTTGTCATTTCCTCGGGATCTCCTCCTCCAATGTTCTCCTCCTCCAATGTTCTCATCCTCCAATATTCTCCTTCAATGTTCTCCTCCTCTGATGTTCTCCTCCTCCGGTGTTCTCCACCTCAAATGTTGTCCACCTCAAATGTCCTCCTCCTGTTCTTCTCCTCCAGTGTTCTCCTCCTCCAATGTTCTCCTCTGATGTTCTCCTCCTCCAATGTTCTCCTCTGATGTTATCCTCCTCAAATGTTCTCCTCCTCAAAAGTTCTCCTCCTCCGATGTTCTCCTCCTTAAATGTTCTCCTCCTCCAATATTCTCCACCTCAAATGTTCTCCTCCTCAGATGTTCTCCTCCTCCGATGTTCTCCTCCTCCGATGTTTTCTTCCTTCAATGTTCTTCTCCTTCAATGTTCTCCTCCTCCGATGTTCTCCTCCGGTGTGCTCCTCCTCCAATGTTCTTCTCCTCAAATGTTCTCCTCCTCCGATGTTCTCCTCAGGTTTTCTCCTTCTCCATTGTTCTTCTCCTCAAATGTTCTCCTCCTCCGATGTTCTTCTCCAATGTTCTCCACCTCCAATGTTCTTCTCCTCCAATGTTCTCCTTCTCCCATGTTCTCCTCCTCCCATGTTCTCCTCCTCCCATGTTCTCTTCCTCCCATGTTCTCCTCCATTCACCTATACATAGAAGTTGTGTGTTTTGTAGGTCTTGATTTGTATTACTAATGCCATTCCTTGACTCACCTCTCTTCTCTTATTTCCACATTCAACAGCAAAAGATGGAACTGTGAGCTTCTTCACAAGTAAGGAACATTTTTTTTTTGTTATGATGTGAATGTTTATTAACTAATTTCCATTAAAATTCAGCAAAACCAGAACAAGTCCAAGTGTTTACTCATTACTAATCTGATTGTTATAGAAGAATTCAAAGTATGAATATTGTTACATAGTTACATTGCTGTAGCTTGGCCCAATGTAACTATGTACAGGATATACCATACCTATAGGATCCCTCTAAAAGCTGGAAATCACTGTATAGATATCACTACTACACTGTTACTACACCACTATGACATCCTTTACTATACCCCTGCTCCACTGCTACTTCACCACTACTACACCACTATTACACCACTATGACAGCCTCTACTACACCCCTACTCCACTGCTACTACACCACTACCCTCACTACTACACCACTACAGCACCCTTTACTACACCACTACTAAACCACTACTACATCACTATGACATCTGATACTACACCTCTTCTACACTGTTACTACACCACTGACAGTCTCTACTACACCCCAACTCCACTGCTACTACACCACTACTACACCCACTACTACACCACTAGAGCACCCTTTACTACACCTCTACTACAAACACTACTACCCCACTACTACACCACTTTGACATCCGATACTACACCACTACAACTCCCTCAATTCCAAAACTACCACACCATTTCTACACCACTACAACCCCCTCTATTCCACAACTACTACACCGTTACTACCAGAGGCAGCTCTCTAATTAGGCAAATTAGGCAGTCGCCTTAGGCCTCGCCCCCAAAGGGGCCTCGCGGCCGCCTAATTTGCCCGTACCGCAACCTCGATGATTCGCTGGGACCGCCCTGCATTCTCGATCCAGGGTCCCGGCAAATCAGATTCCTGCAATGCCCGCGGCTTGTGCGGGGTGTCTCCGCGCCCGCACGCCGCAAGCTCCACTCCACACCACTGTGCATTGTAGCCGGCATCTCTCCACAGCTGCCTGACACACACAGTGCACTGCGGAGTGAACTGAACCCGCCCCTCCTCCTCCTCCTGTGCTGTGATATTTTCCTGTGCACAGAGGAAGAGGAGGGAAGGAGTCACACCACTGTACCGAGAGGCAGGCTCGTCTGAGGTCTGTGTCATCCAAAAGTCTGAGTCTTGGCGGGGAGGAGGGCATGAAGAGGAGGGCGAGGGAAGGGGAACAAGCAAAGAGTTCACTTGGAGTGATTTGGGGGAGAGGAAATCCATTCATCCTCCATACCATCCTGGCTCCATCCACCCCACCCCAATCCCGGCTCCATCCATCCCCTGATCCAATCCCAGCTCCATCCATCCCCCCATACCATCCCGGCTCCATCCACCCCACCCCCATCCCATCCCGGCTCCATCCATCCCACCCCAATCCCATCCATCCCCCGATCCAATCCCAGCTCCATCCATCCCCCTGATCCAATCCTGGCTCCATCCACCCCACCCCAATCCCATCCCAGCTCCATCCACCCCACCCCAATCTCATCCCGGTGCCATCCATCCTCCCGATCCCATACCAGCTCCATCCATCCCCCCATATCATCCCGGCTTCATCCACCCCAATCCCATCCCGGCTCCATCCATCCCCCCGATCCAATCCCAGCTCCATCCATCCTCCATACCATCCCAGCTCCATTCACCCCAATCCCATCCCGGCTCCATCCGTCACCCTGATCCAATACGATTCCCATCCCCCCATACCATCCTAACTCCATCCACCCCCATACAATCCCAGCTCCATCCACCCCACCCCAATCCAATCCTGGCTCCATCCATCCTCCCGATCCCATCCCGGCTTCATCTATTCCCCCAATCTCATTCCGGCTCCATCCATTCCCCCTGATCCCATTCCGGCTCCATCCACCCCCCCCATCCAATCCTAGCTCCATCCATTCCCCCCATCTCATCCCGGCTCCATCCATTCCCCCGATCCCATCCATTCCCCCCAACCCATCCTGGCTCCATCCATCCCCCCAAACCATCCCGGCTCCATCCATCCCCCGATCCCATCCTGGCTCCATCTATCCCCCGATCCCATCCCGGCTCCCTCCATCCCCCCCATTCCATCCCAGCTCCCTCCATCCCCTCGATCCCATCCTGGCTCCATCCATCCCCCAATCCTTTCCCGGCTCCATCTACCACCCCGATCCCATCCCAGCTCTATCCATCCCCCGATCCCATTCTGGCTCCATCCATTCCCCCGATCCCATTCCAGCTCTATCCCCCCCAGAACATATCTTCTCCCCTCCCAAAGCCCCCTAGCACATATCCTCCCCCAAACAGATGCTGTCTGTCACAAATGGGGTGGCATCCATTTGATGGGCACAGTGGCTGCATTTTATGGCACAGTGGCTGCACTTCATGGGCACAGTGGCTGCATTTGATGGGCACAGTGGCTGCTTTTGATGGGCACAGTGGCTGCTTTTGATGGGCTCAGTGGCTGCACTTGATGGAACAGTGGCTGCATTTTATGGGCACAGTGGCTGCATTTGAGGGCACTGTGGCTGCATTTGATGGGGACAGTGGCTGCATTTGATGGCACAGTGGGTGCACTTGATGGAACAGAGGCTGCATTTGATGGGCACAGTGGGTGCACTTCATGGGCACAGTGGTTGCATTTGATGGACACAGTGGCTGCATTTGATGGACACAGTGGCTGCACTTGATGGACACGGTGGCTGCACTTCATGGGCACAGTGGCTGCAATTGATGGCACAGTGGCTGCATTTGATGGTCACAGTGGCTGGATTTATGGTCATAGTGGCTGCATTTGATGGTCACAGTGGCTGCATTTGATGGGCACAGTGGCTGCATTGGATGATCACAGTGGCTGCATTTGATTGGCACAGTGGCTGCAATTGATGTTTTTTTTTTTTAGAATTTTTCAGTTTGTTTGCACCCCCCCCCAAGAATTGTGAGCACCAGCCACCACTGATCTTTGTATAATGTCTGCAGCCTCTGACCATCTCTTGTATCATCTCTGCAGTCTCTGATCATCTCCTGTACTATGTCTGCAGTCTCTGATCATCTCCTGTAGTATGTCAGCACAGTCTCTGACCATCTCTTGTACCATGTCTGCAGTCTCTGACCATCACTGGTATCATGTCTGCAGTCTCTGACCATCTCCTTTATCATGTCTGCAGTCTCTGATCATCTCTTATATCATGTCTGCAGTCTCTGGTCGTCTCTTGTATCATGTCTGCAGTCTCTGATCATCTCCTGTATCATGTCTGCAGTCTCTGATCAAATCTTATATCATGTCTGCAGTCTCTGAACGTCTCTTGTATCATGTCTGCAATCTCTGATCATCTCCTGTATCATGTCTGCAGTCTCTGATCATCTCCTGTATCATGTCTGCAGTCTCTGATCATCTCCTGTATCATGTCTGCAGTCTCTGACCATCTCCTGTACTATGTCTGTAATCTCTGATCATCTCCTGTATCATGTCTGCAGTCTCTGATCGTCTCTTGTATCATGTGATCTTCATGTAAATCAGGGGTCTCAAACAGGCGGCCCTCCATCTGTTTTAAAACTACAAGTCCCATGGATAAATATGCGTATAATATATATGTAATATATATATTTGATTAAAGAAGAATTGGTAAGAGAAAATTCTATAAACGGTGAATTCATAGTTCATAGAATTTAAAACTCTTAATATATGCAATTTATACAGTTAATTTTTATCGCTTGAATTATTTTTCCCATTATGGATGTGAATGGGGCCTCGTGTCTTAGATTTGCCTAGGGCCTCACAAAGTCTAGAGCCGCCTCTGGTTACTACACACCACTACAACCCCCTCTATTTTACAACTACTACACCATTACTACACCACTACAACCCCCTCTATTCCACAACTAATACACCATTACTACACGACTACAATGCTACTACATAGCTGCTTCTTTGTTGCTACTACACTACTACTACAGTGATCTCTATTAGCTTCTGGGTCCCATGCTGCTCATGCAGGTAGAATAACACTCAGCATCAGTCAATCTGTGCTTCCTTCCTTCCTTCCTTCCTCCCTTCCTTCCTTCCTTCCTTCCTTCCTTCCTTCCTTCCTTCCTTCCTTCCTTCCTTCCTTCCTTCCTTCCTTCCTTCCTTCCTTCCTCCCTCCCTCCCTCCCACCCTTCCTTCCTACCTTCCTCACTTCCTTCCTCCCTCCCTTCCTTCATCCCTTCCTCCCTTCCTCCATCCCTTCATCCCTTCCTCCCTTCCTTCCTCCCTTCCTCACTTCCTCCCTCCCTTCCTTCATCCCTTCCTCCCTTCCTCCCTCCCTTCCTCCCTTCCTTCCTCCCTTTCTTCTTTCATCCCTTCCTCCCTCCCTCCCTTCCTTCCTTCCTTCCTTCCTTCCTTCCTTCCTTCCTTCCTTCCTTCCTGCCTGCCTTCCTCCCTCCCTCCCTCCCTTCATCCCTTCCTCACTTCCTTCCTCCCTCCCTCCCTCCCTTCCTTCCTTCCTTCCTTCCTTCCTTCCTTCCTTCCTTCCTTCCTTCCTTCCTTCCTTCCTTCCTTCCTTCCTTCCTTCCTCCCTCCCTCCCTCCCTCCCTCCCTTCCTTCCTTCCTTCCTTCCTTCCTTCCTTCCTTCCTTCCTTCCTTCCTCCCTTCCTTCATCCCTTCCTCACTTCATCCCTTCCTTCCTCCCTTCCTTTCTTCCTTCCTTCCTTCCTTCCTTCCTTCCTTCTTTCCTTCCTTCCTTCCTTCCTTCCTTCCTTCCTTCCTTCCTTCCTTCCTTCCTTCCTCCCTCCCTCCCTCCCTCCCTCCCTCCCTTCCTTCCTTCCTTCCTTCCTTCCTTCCTTCCTTCCTTCCTTCCTTCCTTCCTTCCTTCCTTCCTTCCTTCCTTCCTTCCTTCCTCCCTTCCTTCATCCCTTCCTCACTTCATCCCTTCCTTCCTCCCTTCCTTTCTTCCTTCCTTCCTTCCTTCCTTCCTTCCTTCCTTCCTTCCTTCCTTCCTTCCTTCCTTCCTTCCTTCCTTCCTTCCTTCCTTCCTTCCTTCCTTCCTTCCTCCCTTCCTTCATCCCTTCCTCACTTCATCCCTTCCTTCCTCCCTTCCTTTCTTCCTTCCTTCCTTCCTTCCTTCCTTCTTTCCTTCCTTCCTTCCTTCCTTCCTTCCTTCCTTCCTTCCTTCCTTCCTTCCTTCCTTCCTTCCTTCCTTCCTTCCTTCCTTCCTTCCTCCCTCCCTTCCTCCCTCCCTTCCTCCCTCCCTTCCTTCATCCCTTCCTTCCTCTCTCCCTTCCTTCCACAATGAATAGATAGTTGTTTTTTTAACATTGGAATTTGTAAAGAAAATTGCTTCCAATTAGAATATTATCTGACGTATGAAGGATAAGATGATCTGTCATTACAATGATGTCATCCCGCAGCTCTACTGCAATTTAATAATATCATTTCATTCATAGTAATCATTAGAGATTTGCATGACAAACAAAATTTGTTTTATTTCAGTTTCATTCGTCAATTATTTAATTCTATCATATTCGTTATGTTATAGGGCGTACACACGGTCGGACTTTGTTCAAACATTCCGACAACAAAATCCTAGGATTTTTTCCAACGGATGTTGGCTCAAACTTGTCTTGCATACACACGGTCACACAAAGTTGTCGGAAAATCCGATCGTTCTGAACGCGGTGACGTAAAACACGTACGTCGGGACTATAAACGGGGCAGTGGCCAATAGCTTTCATCTCTTTATTTATTCTGAGAATGCGTGGCACTTTGTCCGTGGGATTTGTGTACACACGATCGGAATTTCCGACAACGGATTTTGTTGTCGGAAAATGTTATCTCCTGCTCTCCAACTTTGTGTGTCGGAAAATCCGATGGAAAATGTCCGATGGAGCCCACACACGGTCGGAATTTCCGACAACACGCTCCGATCGGACATTTTCCATCGGAAAATCCGATTGTGTGTACGGGGCATTAGAATGATTTGTGTTCGGGATTTCTTTTGTATCTTCGTGGTTCCAAATCAATCCGTAATTTCGGAAGATTGGGATTCACTTCTCACATCCTTATGTTATTTTGGTGACTTGCTTGTGACTTTGATATTTTTGGACCTTGGCCAATCCTAACAATACAGAGTGCGACACGTATTACTGAACTCATAAAACCCTCTGAAGTCCTTGAGAAATGAACCAAATGAATTAGTTGTTTTTGCAATCATTTACTTGATTGAAATGAATCTTTGTATCTGTGTCATATACACTCCACACTGATTGTTTCTGTTCATTTTATCCAGGAACCTGGGGAAGATTCAAGAGATGGATTACTGGTGGTAAGGAGACTTCACCTTCTGCCATTTATAGAGCTACTGTATACAATGGATTCATCACGTTTTCTATAATTTAGAATATATATATATATATATATATATATATATATATATATATATATATATATATATATATATATATATATAGTGCAAGTCAACCTGGGACACACCATATCTCAGAGACTGAATTTAGTACATCCAGGAGCAGTGCAAGATGGCCAGGAGTCGTACATATACTTCTACTACTACTACTACTACTACCACTACTATTGCTACAACTTCTACTACTACTAGCTAAGGCAAAGTACATTGCAGCCTAAGTTGTGCAATACAGCTTGCAACCAGGACAGAGCAGCTAGAAATTTAGCAGTCCTCAAGTTAACGCTGCTGTTAGGGGGAAATGGGCCCAAACTACCAGAGGGCTCTTTTGGGGGTAGCGCTACATAAGGATATACACTATATTGCCAAAAGTTTCGGGACACCCCTCTAAATCATTGGATTCAGATGTTCCAATCACCTCCATGGCCACAGGTGTATGAAATCAAGCACCTAGGCATGCAGGCGGCTTCTAAAAGCATTTGTGAAAGAATGTGTCACATTGGAGCTCAGTGAATTCAAGCCTGGCACCGTGATAGGTGGCCACCTGTGCAATAAGTCCATCTGTGAAATTTCCTTGCTACTAAATATTCCACAGTCAACTGTTAGTGGTATTATAACATAGTGGAAGCAACTGGGAACAACAGCAACTCAGCCATGAAGTGGTAGGCCACATAAAATGATAGAGCGGGGTCAGCCAATGCTAAAGTGCACAGAAGTCACCAACTGTCTGCAGAGTCAATAGCTACAGACCTTCAAACTTCATGTGATTATCACAACAATCGGTGCATAGGGAGCTTCATGGAATGGGTTTCGATGGCCGAGCAACTGCATCCAAGCCTTACATCACCAAAGCGTCGGGTGCATTGGTGTAAAGCACGCTGCCCCCGGACTCTATAGCAGTGGAGAAGTGTTCTCTGGAGTGACAAATCACATTTCTCTGTCTGGCAATCCGATGGGCGTGTCTGGGTTTGGCGGTTGCCAGGAGAACAGTACTTGCCTAACTGCATTGCGCCAAGTAAAGTAAAAAAAAAAAACATTGAAATCCATGTGTCCAAAGCTCTGCATGTAGATTAGGGGGCGGGCGGGTGGATTAGGGGGACTGCGCCCCTGTGCCCTGCTTGAGCGGCCGCCACTGACCTGATCTGTATTCAGTGGAATTCTTATTTAAGGTCAGGCCAATGTTGTCTGGGGATTTCTTGTCATATGTCAGGTCCAGGACCATGGCTTATGGTGAGTATGTGCTGTTCCCATGCTGAAGATTCACCATGTACTATATTCATACTGGGCCCCGCACTTTATTACTACAGGTATTGACAACTCTAGTGGACACTATGTAGGTAGGGGGTTGGGTTTTCTCTACCTTTTAATTTTTCTGGGCATTATTTCTGGCTAATAGTTGAGCAGTGTATTTTCTAATAATACCCCATATAGGTAAGGCTTTTTAACATAAAGACGTTTTTTTGCTTTGAAAGCTGGGCAATGTCATGCCCACCCACCATTTGAATTTTCTACCATTTCTCCTTGACTGCAACCTGATTACACAACACAAATTTAGGAGTTTAGAACTCTGTCCCGCAGTTTCGTGGGAGCTCTGCAGGTTTATGTGACATTACTACAAAAACCAACTTACATGGGAAGTTAAAGCGGGGTTCCACTCAAATTTTTAACTTAATCTTACCCCCTTCAGTTAATTGCATAGATGTTCAAATGCTGCACAATTTTTTTTTTATCGCTGTAATTACCTTTATATTGTACTTTATTGTGGCACTTCCTGTCTCTCCTCCCATGGGAGTAGGCGTGTTTATTGACTTTCCCCGGCGCCGCACTGTCTCCTGGGAGCTTAGTGTCAGGCTTCCCAAGATTCAGTGCGGGAACAATGATCATGCGTGTGAACAAGCTGTGAATGAACAGCATTCACCGCATCCCGGAAATCAAGATGGAAACAGCCAGCATCACATTTTTTAAGTAATTCTTCAGTACGAAAACAGACAGAGGCGGAAATATTACACCCAAACTGTGAGTATTATTTTGGGATTAGCAAAGTGTCTCAATGACCTAAAAAAAAAAAAAAAAAAAAAAAAAGATGGTCCTAATATTTATGGACCTGACTGTACATAAAATAAAAAGCACACTGGCATCATCAACCCCCCCCTCCCCCCCGCAATAAAGAAAGCATTGTAAAAAGAAAAAATAATAATACTGACACAGTCCACGCTTCATCAGTGCTGCATGTTAGTGCCACTGTCACATGACATTAAAAAAAAGTATCGGTAATCGGTATCGGCGAGTACTTGAAAAAAAGTATCGGTACTTGTACTCCATCTTAAAAAAGTGTTATCGGTGCATCCCTACTTATAAGGTCAAATGATAGTTTATCCAGGAGACAGTGGTGGAACTACCAGGGTCCCAAAGGTCGTACTTGCGTCAGACTCTGGTGTTCTGAACAATGGGGGGGGGGGAGGGCAAGACAGCAGGAAGGGAGCCTGCTGTAGAAGATGTGAAAGGGTTCATACTGGTGCGATCCCAAAATGTGACTTGCATGTGATTTCCTTGTTACATAGCTACATAGTTATATAGTAGGCAAGGTTGAAAAAAGACCATCAAGTCCAATCTATGGACTTGCTCGCTCGCGTCTTGCTTGCAATTTCCTTGGGACTTCCTTGTGACTTTTGTGATTTAACATTGCAGTCTATGGCACTCAAATTGCACCAAAGTCGCAGAAAAGTAGTGCAGGATTTTTTATTTTTCTGTCACTGTGACTTGAGTCACATTGACTAAAGCAGGGATCCTCAAACTACGACCCTCTAGCTGTTGTGGAACTACACATCCCATGAGGCATTGTAAAACTCTGACATTCACAGACATGACTAGGCATGATGGGAATTGTAGTTCCTGAACAACTGAAGGGCCATAGTTTGAAGACCCCTGGACTAAAGCCTCGTACACACGATCGGATTTCTCGACGGGAATTGTGTGATGACGGGCTGTTGGCAGAAAGTCGGACAGTTTGTATGCTCCATCGGACAATTGTTGTCGGATTTTCTGCGGACAAATGCTGGATGGCAGGCTTTCCGAGCGTGTGTACACAAGTCCATCGGACTAAAGTCCAAAGTACAAACACGCATGCTCGGAAGCAATGCTCACCATATCACAACATTAGCAGAAGAAGCCCAAAGGGTGGCGCTGAAAAACCACGTAGTTTTGTGTTTGTTGGCCAACAATTATTGTGTTCCGTTTGTATGCAAGACAAATTCCTGGCCAACGCCCTTCGGACAAAAGTCCTACGCTTTGTCCGCGGAATATCTGATCGTGTGTACGAGGCTTAAGACAACACCCAATGAAATGAATGTGTTTTGACTTGCTTAGCCACTTTATGTGCTAAAAGTCACATAATGAGTTGCATCAGTGTGAACTAGGGCTTATAAATAGCCCCTCAACATAGTGAAGGGCCCCAGGAACAATGGGAAGGCCCAAGCCAAGGGTGAAAGGCACTGGGCTCGGAGCAAAGGGCCCCAGAACCGATGGAAAGAGCCCTGACACCAATGGAAGGGGCCCGGGGACTTCAGGAAAGGACCTCAGGAGCAGAAGGAAAGGGTCCCAGAAGTCATGGGGGCCCTTTATGGGTTTTTTTTTATGCACTGGAGCACTGAAGGTTCTAGTTACGCCTCTGCCAAGAGGTGGATGGAATGGAACACCAGAGCACCAATAAATGGCAAGCAGATACTGCAAACCAAATCAACACCAGGATGAATTAAAAAGGATATTAACCCATTCAGGTCCTGGAATAATTAGAATCTTCACCACCAGACCACATTTTGGCATGCACCAGTTTAAGCGGCTAAAGTTACCGTATTTAACCGTCTAGAATACAAACACAATTTTCCCACCATTATTTCTCAGCATTGATGAGGACTTTGATTATTTTTAGGTGTCCCTTGATTATATTCTTTATATTAAGACAGATAGATCGAAGAGCTCTAACTAATCGATAATCTGCCTTAAATGACATTACTTATATTAGAATGTATGATATATATATATAGCTGTACTGTGACATGTGAAATACATATTAATGGAGGCGGAGTCACTCATTCTCTACATGTTCTCTGTGTGTTTCACTTTATGCAGCTCCACCAAAGCCAAAAGTTACATTGCTTATGCAATCAAGTAAGTAATGCCGGGGATGACTCGGTGAATGGAAATAAAATAATGCGACCATTTTTGTGAATGGAGGTGTGTAGATCTATCACGGCTTATTACCACAGAGAGATCTCAGCACTGTGCTGACCCGGGGCAGTGATATGGGGGATGGAATGTAATGATAGATCACCAACAAATAATGCAAAGTCAAATCAACTCTTTTGATATTATAAATGGGGTATTAACCCATTCAAGTCCTGGAATAGTTAGAACCTTCACCACCAGACCAGATTTCGATGTTTTGGTATGCACAGGTTTATGCAGCTAAAGTTATTTCACCATTTAGTATAAGATGATCTTCACACCGTTATTTCTTAGCACATAGCAGGCCTTTGTTCGGTTATTTTTAAGCGTACCTTGATTATAATTTTTTTCTTTATACTACGCAAACAAATGGACAAAGACGTAAAAATATGCAGCTTTAGTATAACTAGTTTAAGACATAGGACATACTACATAAGTCCAAAAACTAATGTCATAGTACACAGAACATGTGCAGCAACTCTGTTGAGATGGGAGATAGAGAGATACAAAGTAACATTGAATATAAACATTGATCAGACGGGAGATAGAGAGATACAAAGTAACATTGTTTGTAAACATTTATCAGACAGGAGATAGAGAGATACAAAGTAACATTGTTTATAAACATTGATCAGAAAGGAGATGGAGAGATACAAAGTAACATTGTTTATAAACATTTATCAGACATTGAACATAACTACCTTATTCCTCCTCTCAGTTATTATTTTGTAGTTGATGTTTTTAGGTTTCTCTCTTTGCCATTCATAGTTAAACTGTTTTTGTCTTGCTTGTCTATTTATGTAGTGCTTGTTCATAGTCCAGATATATTCTAACATTATATACAGTAGATATTTATTTCAAACTCCATACAACTGTCTCAGGGTTTCAGGCTGTTTAGCCATCATCAGTGTAGTGTATGGAGATCATGGCTTCTATGGAGGAGGCATTATGGATCAACAACCATACAGGCCATGGTGGACTAAAAGGACCCAAAGTCCCCCACTGATAACGGTCAACTAGAAGCTGTGTGTCTAAATCTGAGGATCATATGAATAAAGAGGAGAGGCTATGTTTGGACTTTGATGGTACCGTATATCAACTGATATTAAACAGTCAAAGAAAAGAATAAATCTGAGGATCATTTAAGGCAGATATTTCATCTTTAAATGTTGCCTTCTCAGTTTCCTCCCAACCTGGCTGATATAGAAGAAGAGGCCAGAACTTTAGTTTAATGATGATAGTTTAATTTAATGATTACTCCGCCTCCTCACTAAAATTACTAAGAAGTCCATTCTCTTTCCCTCGGGCCCCTGTTGCTGAACTGAAGGGGCCAGAGGAACTTTTATTCAATTGCTGGATACCACAGCCCTTGAGATTACTGTGCATATGTCCACACATATTTTAAGAGTCTCCTCTCTGTCATGGGGCCCTATGCTAAGCCAATGGGATCTCAGTACTGGAAGGCCTGGTCTACCCCCCACCCCCATTGACAGCCCTGTTTGTGACCAACAAAGGCAGAGGGCCCCCTTCAGATAGAGCTTAGTGATTACAGGAATCTGATAGACAAATATGCTGACAGAGATATGTACATTCACAGATAGAGTGAACATTTAAATCTGATTAAAAAAAAAAAGTCATGCACTGGATGTAACCATTATGTTTGGAGACATGATCTGTCATCACAGCTACATTCCATATACAGATTTCAGTTCATATTTTATATAATGTATCATTTGTACCATCATGTTGAATAAATCTTCTGATGAGGAACAAGAGCCTGAACTGCCACCATATTTTATGAAGCTTTTAGTGTTGTAATCATTATGAAAGGTACACCATCTACTAAACACGAGTGACACTTTTCAACATTACAGGTTACAATGTAGCAGTATATAACGTGACATCATCTTTCATGTCCATTCAATCAGAAAAAAGAGGTCTGCAAAAAACTGTCTGATATTCTTCTGTACATGTCATGTTTGGGATGATATTGATAACATCTTGTTTTACTTCATCATAGGACTAATTCATAAATCCTGGTCTGAAACTATTCAAGGTATGTAAGGCAGGGGATCCAATTTATAGGATGGAGTGATGCTGATATTATCTTGTTCTATCCAGAAATAACACATACCTTGTTCTCCTCTTAAAATGTAGGAGGATCTACTAGAACACCCAGATTCTTCTCCACCATTGACTCCCCAGCTGCTCTCTTTCTAAAATGTATGATTAAAAAGTCTATGAGGTTGATTTACTAAAGGCAAATAGACTGTGCACTTTGCAAAGCAAGTGAAGTTGCTCCAGAACTTAGTAAATGAGGTAAAGCTTCACTTTGCAAAGAGTAACCAATCACATGCAATGAAAAAAAAAAAAAAAAAAAAAACAGGATTTTTGCTTGCACATGATTGGATGATGGAAGTCAGCGGAGCTTTTGCTCATTTACTAAGCTCTGCAGCAACCGCACTTTGCAAAGTGCACAATCAATTTGTCTTTAATAAATCAACCCCTATGTGTCACAGAACCAACAGCAGGAGAAGGGCTCTAGGACCCAGCGTCTCTACCAGAACTTATGGCAGGAGAAGGACTTTAGGACTCAGCGTCTCTACCAGAACTTATGGCAGGAAAGGACTTTAGGACTCAGCGTCTCTAGCAGAACTTATGGTGGGAGAAGGACTTTAGGACCCAACCTTTCTACCAGCATGTCACATGGGCCTATATAAGGAAGTCTGTTAGTGGCTGCAGTTGCTGGTTGATCTTTGGCTCCTCCAGTGAATTATCTCCATAATAAACTGTCTGCTGATTCTACACCAGCACATCATCTGTACTCTGGAACCCCCCCTAAGGGTGGAAACAGGAGTGGTCAGGCCTAAAGTAGCACAGCTCACGTGCTTGACTGTGTGCAGGAGGTTCCAGAGTACAGCTGGTGTGCTGGCATAGAATCCGCAGACAGGTGGCGCCCATAAGGTGTTGCAGGATTTGGATAATGCTGAGACTGGAGCGTGGTCAGCAGGAAGCCTAGGTCATGAGGCGGGTAGGTAGCAGAGCAGACATGGTCAGGTAGATAGCGGATGTCAAAAGCCAGGTGGATTTTAAAGCAGACGTGGTCAGGTGGATATCCAAGATCGAACACAGGAACAGGAACAGCCCAGCTGTTCTCCTCCTAGAATGTATGCATATTAGGTAAATAATCTACCAAAACACCCAGATTCTTCTCCACCATTGACACCTTCAGCTGCTCTCCTTCTAAAATGTATGATTAATACATCTATGATCTACAAGTGTAGCTCTACCCCCGAAGGAGCTGCTAATGAATGCTTGATTCTGCACCCTGCCTCTCAAGCCCAAGAACATTCTCAACCCCTCTGGCACACCTGCTTGGTAATATTAGTGTGAGACCCAGCAATAGAGAGAAACACAGTAATGACAACCATAAAATATATTTATCATAGTCCTGGATCCTGTCCCTTCACTAGCTGTAATAGTAATAGAGACTCACACAGAATATTAATTAACCACTGAGGAAGTTTACTAAAGTGGATATTAAACACAATGAACAATGGGTCTAAAAACAAACAATAAATCACAGTTGGTGACAATCAGCATGGATATGAAAACTGTGAATTCAATAACCACCGTAGTGAGTATACGTAGGCAGGTGTACAGTGGGACAAGTGTTCAATATTCTCCAAGACCTATATTAAACACTTTCCCACTGAAGCCTCAATACACCCACCAAATAGCAATATAATGTTTCTCACATTCAATAATACAGTGCAATATATAACCTGTACTCAAGAGCTCCCCCTAGGTTGTAATTAAATGTTCAAACTACAAAATAGAACCGTGATGCTTTGCAAAAGATGATAAAAGTTCCTTGACTCCGGATATCTTCAGCTAGCCTGTAGTGTAAACTGCAGTATTTGTAATCCAATAGGGCAACAGAGAGAAAGCAAACTGTAGAATAAATGGTACTTTGATAAATGTGTAACTGAAGAAATATGGCACTTGTAACTTCATCCTTATGTGTGAGTGTAATACAATACTGACTTTACAGCACAGGGAATAACAAACCCCAGAGTTCAGCTGTACGTGGCCGGTGAATAAATAGAATCACCTTTGTGGGACTACAACTCAACCAGCAAACAGTGCACTTTACTGAAATGGGCAGGTGCCCTCTCACCACAATAGATTCAGAGGCTGTGAGGCTCCGTCCGGACTCCCCTCCTGATATCTCAGTCTGATGAAAAGATGGCGCTGCCAAGCTGTACTGCTCCTCTGGATGGCTGAGATGCAGGAAACTTCCAGACGTCCTGGCATTGCACACCGATCTGCTTGCTGAGCTGGCAGGGTTGTACTCTGAAGTCCCTCAGAGGCTGGCGATCCCGCTCCACGTCTTTTGGTCACACACACACAGACCTCCCTGCTGGTTGTTGAATCGCGTTCCGAGAGGCTGAAAGATGACCACGCTGTTCCTTTTATCTGTTTACCCAGCAGGCTGTTCTGTGACTTGGCATTGTGGATCTGTGACTTGGCATTGTGGGTCCAGTAGTTCCAAAACTGAGTTAATAACATGAGTCACTTCCTCATCAAACTACATATCCCACAATGCATAACTGTTTGCCTCTTAAATGAAAGAAAAATCCTGATAAAGTTTCAGCGGTCACTAGAGGGAGCCAAACCCTTACTTAAGAAACAATACATTACTTAACATGATAACTTTGGGAGCAAACCCCTGTGCTACGCAAGAAAACCCAGATACTTCTTCACCATTTACTCACCCAGCTGTTCTTCTTCTAAAATGTATGATTATTATATATATATATGACTTACCAGCACCTAGATTCTTCTCTACCATTGACATCCCAAGCTGTTTTCCTTCTAGAATGTATGATTATTAAGTTTATGATCTACGAGAATACCCAGATCTTTCTCCACCATTGAGTCACCCAGCTGTTCTCCCCATAGAATGTATGATTATTAGGTATATGATCTACCAGAATGCCCAGATCCTTTTCCACCATTGATAACCCCAGCTGTTCTCCTTCTAGAATGTATGATTATTAAGTCTATGATCTACAAGAACACCCAGATCTTTCTCCACCATTGACTCCTCAGCTGTTCTCTTCCTAGAATGTATAATTAATACATATATGATCTACCAGAACACCCTGATGCTTCTCTACAATTGACACCCTCAGCCGTTCTTCTAGAATGAATGATTTATAAGTCAATGATCCACCAGAACACACAGGTCTTTTTCCAATACTGACTCTTCTAGCCCTAATGAAGGAGGGGGGGGGGGTTAGGCCACTAAACATAGTGTACTCTGGATTGTCCCCCTGACTTTTATTGGAATAAAGTCATACTTGGACCTCTTAGCTATGGTGTGGTGCTTCAATTTCCATTTTTGTTACATTTCACTACAAACCAAGGTGACTGGGAAGATCCTCTGGGGTGTAGAAGCCACCTGCCCAGGAACCAGATCATTTATATCAGCATCAATACTGTGAGATAGCAATACACGTTAATATCATTTAACCTTGTCTGACAACAGTCACAGGTTGTTTCAAGAAAATGTTTTTGTTTTCCCTAGATGTCTTCAAAAATGCTAAAGTGATGAAGAACATCATATCTTGTCTTGCACAGTGGAAATGGGGAACGACAAACAATTTCCTCTACCAATGCAAACGTGAGCATATGTTTGACATTGTAACAAAGAAACGTTCTATAAATCAGAAACTGCTTATTTATCACCAGATATGATTCATAATTCTAGATGGTGCATTGACCCCCCTCCCTCAACCTTCTGGTCTCCAACTGCAGTAAGGTCAGAAGGCTGCATGGTGGCTAAGTGGTTAGCACGCCTGCCTGGCAGCAATGGAGTTGTTGGATTAAATTCCAACCATGGCACAACCTGCATTGCGTTTACATGTTCACCTTGTGGGTTTCCTTCATGTGCTCAAGTTTCCTTGCACACTCTAAAAACGTACTGGTAGGGTAGTTGGCTCCTCGCAAACATGGCCCTTGTTTATGATAACGGGTACTCAGATTGTAAGATCTTTTCTTCTTAAATGTCAGCGCTGCTGCAGAACTGTTTGTACATCACAGAGCTTCCCCATTCACAGGCAGAATTAGAACCCCCCCTCCCCCAGGCATCTTATTTACAGGAAGTGGACATTTTTTATCTTCCACTTTAAACAATTGCCAACCGCCAGCAGTACATTTACCGTACATTTTGCTCCCACAGCCATTGTGATGTACATGTACCCCTGGGGGCCACAGCAGTTCAATCCCTAGACCGCTGTGTCTACTGGACACAGAGGATCACAGTTCCCAGTACTCAGCTGCTTTGAATGGCTGTGGGTATCATGTGATCTTTATGACCAATCATAGCGATCACATGATTAAATGTAAGCAAAACTGTCATGAATTGTTCCATTGTACTGCACTGGTGACAGTATGTAAAAAAAGAAAAAAAAGAAACAAAAATGTTATTTTTTTTTTTCAAAAAAATTGTGACAAAAAATTACAGCTTCAAAAAACTTGCCATGTCATTTGGGGGGAATTTGTACTGTCCTGGCATTTTAGGGCCTCAATAAACGAGATTGGCCGTCACGTCAGTGAATCAGGAATGATCAATTTTCATATATATATATATATATATATATATATATATATATATATATATATACACCTGTATATACTGCCATAGTTTGTATCTATAACCATAGGCGTGCACACAGGGTGTGCCGGGGGTGCCTAGGCACACCCTAATCCCCCCCCCATGTGCATTAGCATTATCCAGGTGCAACACCAGGTGGGTGATTAGGGGTGCCAGTAGTTAGTGCAAATGCCTGCATTATATGAAAGGCTAGGTTCAACTTTAGGAACACGTTACACCTGTATTTAGGGTGTAACGTAATATGCTCCCAATCCACTGCCTCCCACCACCAGAGCCTCTTCAGTTTGGGGTGCACACTCTAATGTAATAGGCTGCACACACCTATGTCTATAACTTTTACACAGACTTAATAATATACACAGATTTTTTTTTTTTTTTTTTTTTTTTTATGAAAGACATGTAGCAACATATATTTTGGTCTAAATGCATGAATAAAATTGATTTTATTGGATATGTTTTATAGCAGAATGTAGAAAATGTTTTAATTTTTTGGTCTTTTTCCATTTATATATAGCAAAAAGTAAAAGCCCCAGAGGTGATCAAATAACACCAAAAGAAAGCTCTATTTGTGTGAAAAGAAAAAAATATACATTTAATTTGGGTACAGTGTTGTATGAATGAGTTTGGCAGTTAAAAAAGCGCAGTGCTGAACAGCAAAAAAATAGCCTGGTCATGAAGGGGGTAAAATGTTCTGGGGGTCAAGTGGTTAAATTATTTGACTTTACTTTGTGTGCTATAATTATTTTCATTGATTTTATTTCCTAGATAAAATCTCGGAAAACTGTGACCTCTTTTATAAAAAGCACATCCATCTGGTGGACGCCGGTTTGGAAAATAATACTCCGTACCCGTTAGTGTTGCCTCCTCATCGCAAAGTAGATCTGATTTTGTCTTTTGACTTCAGTCAAGGAGATCCATTCCAGGTAACCACGTTTTATGGTCATTCGATGCAACTTGACTGAAAGTAAACATAAGTCATGAAATGATTAGCGATGAGCCGAACTGCCCTGGGTTTGATTCAAACGTTGTTCAGCAAAGTTCATAGCAGTTTGGATGCAGAAACCAAACCCCAAGGAAATCAATGGGAGCTAAACCTCTCAAACTAAAAAAATCACAATTTTCTGGGCTTATTGGCAAGATGGTGTGAAATAAAAAAAGCCTGACATGGCCCAGGGGTGCATGTACAGTGCCAATGAAAATAAAAATGAAAAATTCCATTTATCCAGTAGTAGTGATTTTTAAATTCTTAAAGTGAAATAATAAAAATGTCCAATTCCTTGTAATGAAAACACACTTGTCGGTTATCGGCATTCCTTTCCTCACCTGCTGTCACAGCATGAGGAGAGGAGAGCCAGTAACCGGCAAGTGTTGAAGGGGACATCTACACTGATAAACAGGGCAGTGATCATCAGTGTCCTTATTATCAGTGCAGCCCCAACAGTGCCCATCAGTGCCACCTATCAGTGCAGCTTCATCATTGCCTCCTCATCATTGCCTCCTCATCAGTGCCCCCTCATCATTGCCCATCAGGGCCTCATCATCATTGCCCATCAGTGCAGCCTCATCAGTGCCCATCAGTGCCTCTTCATCATTGCCCATCAGTGTCACCTATCAGTACAGCCTCATCAGTGCCTCTTCATCATTGCCCATCAGTGCCACCTATTAGTGCCCATCAGTACCACCTATCAGTACAGCCTCATCAGTGCCACCTCCTCGGTACCCATCAGTGCCTCTTCATCAGTGCTGCCTATCAGTGTCTCCTCATCAGTGCCGCCTATCCGTGTCTCCTCATCAGTGCTGCCTATCAGTGTGTCCTCATCAGTGCCTCCTCATCATTGCCCATCAGTGCCTCCTCATCATTGCCCATCAGTGCCTCCTCATCATTACCCATCAGTGCGGCCTCATCAGTGCCTCCTCATCATTGCCCATCAGTGCAGCCTTATCAGTGCACTTCGGTGCCTTCTCATCATTGCCCATCAGTGCCTCCTCATCAGTGCTGCCTATTAGTGCCCAGTAGTGCTTCCTCATCAGTGCCTTCTCATCATTGCCCATCAGTGCCTCCTCATCATTGCTCATCAGTGCGGCCTCATCAGTGCCTCCTCATCATTGCCCATCAGTGCAGTCTCATCAGTGCCTTCTCATCAATGCCCATCAGTGCCCCCTCATCAGTGCTGCCTATTAGTGCCCATCAGTGCCTCCTCATCAGTGCCTCCTCATCATTGCCCATCAGTGCCTCCTCATCATTGCCCATCAGTGTGGCCTCATCAGTGCCTCCTCATCATTGCCCATCAGTGCAGTCTCATCAGTGCCCATCGGTGCCTTCTCATCATTGCCCATCAGTGCTGCCTATTAGTGCCCATCAGTACCTTCTCATTACTGCCTCCTCATTAGTGCCCATCAGTGCCTCTTCATCATTGCCCATCAGTGCCTCCTCATCATTGTCCATCAGTGCCTCCTCATCATTGCCGCCTATTAGTGCCCATCAGTACCACCTATCAGTGCAGCCTCATTAGTGCCTCCTCATCATTGCCCATCAGTGCAGCCTCATCAGAGCCCATCGGTGCCTTCTCATCATTGCCCATCAGTGCCTCCTCATCAGTGCTGCTAATTAGTGCCCATCAGTGCCTCCTCATCAGTGCCTCCTCATTAGTGCCCATCAGTGCCTCTTCATCATTGCCCATCAGTGCCTCCTCATCATTGCCTCCTCATCATTGCCCATAAGTGCCTCCTCATCAATGCCTCCTCATTAGTGCCGCCTATTAGTGCCCATCAGTACCACCTATCAGTTCAGCCTCATTAGTGCCTCCTCATCAGTGCCTCCTTGTCATTGGATAGATATAGAGGAATTTTAATTTTCAAGCTGCAAAATAAGGTATATAGTATTAAAAGTTTTATTTAAAGACAGAATAAAAAATCGTTAAAAAACAATTATGGCAAGTACGTTTCAATACAGTTTTATGGATACAGCACTTTAGAATGGAGTTCCCAACATGTTTCGCCCATATTCCAGGCTTCTTCAGGGGATGCTGTCCATAAGAGGTACAAGTTTTCCAAGTCTCTTGAAATATTGTGTACTATGATCAAACCACTATATGGGTCAAAAAGTGTCTGCCAGCATTTAGGGAACAGAAAACAAAGTTTTGCAGTGAACTCAGTACCCATGCTGCTAGAACCACAGGGACATATATGTTACTGCAGGACACCAGCTTTAGAGACAAGTGCCGGCTTGCGTAGACAGTCCCCGGGTATTGAGTTCACTGCAAAACTTTGTTTTCTGGTCCCTGAATGCTCCCTATAGTCACCTATAGCTCTTGGTGTTCTTGACGCTGGCAGACACTTTTTGACCCATATAGTGGTTTGATCATAGCACACAATATTTCAAGAGACTTGGAAGGCTTGTACCTCTAATAGACAGCATCCCCTGAAGAAGCCCGGAATATAGGCGAAACATGTTGGGAACTCCATTCTAAAGTGCTGTATCCATGAAACTGTATTAAACGTACTTGTCAACATTGTTTTTTAACAATTTTTTATTCTGTCTTTAACCTCTTGCCGACCGGGCCATTGCCAAAAGATGGCAACAGTGCGGTCGGCTAGTTCTGGGTGGACATCCATGGACGTCATTCCAGAATGTTGCTCCCGCGCGCCCCCTGGGGCACGCACCTGGGAACATTCGTGACAAATGACGGAGTGATCACTTGTAAACAAACCGGCATCACGTCATGACGCCGATTCCTCCCTCCCCTCTCTGTACCGATCGGTACAGTGTGAGGGGAGAGGGGGAGAGATGGTAGCAGCGCTGTGGGCTGGATGTTTAGTGCCCAGAGCGCTGCTCAATGTAAATAATGGCAATACTCTGCAACACTGCAATACTCTGCAACACTGTGCAATACTCTGCAACACTGCAATACTCTGCAGCACTGTGCAACACTCTGCAATACTCTACAATACTCTGCAACACTGTGCAATACTCTGCAACACTGCAATACTCTGCAGCACTGTGCAACACTCTGCAATACTCTGCAATACTATGCAACACTGCAATACTCTGCAGCACTGTGCAACACTCTGCAATACTCTACAATACTCTGCAACACTGTGCAATACTCTGCAACACTGCAATACTCTGCAGCACTGTGCAACACTCTGCAATACTCTGCAATACTATGCAACACTGCAATACTCTGCAACACTGTGCAATACTCTGCAACACTGCAATACTCTGCAGCACTGTGCAACACTCTGCAACACTGCAATACTCTGCAGCACTGTGCAACACTCTGCAATACTCTGCAATACTATGCAACACTGCAATACTCTGCAACACTGTGCAATACTCTGCAACACTGCAATACTCTGCAGCACTGTGCAACACTCTGCAACACTGCAATACTCTGCAGCACTGTGCAACACTCTGCAATACTCTGCAATACTCTGCAACACTGTGCAATACTCTGCAACACTGCAATACTCTGCAGCACTGTGCAACACTCTGCAATACTCTGCAATACTCTGCAACACTGTGCAATACTCTGCAACACTGCAATACTCTGCCAATACTCGCCAATACTCTGCCAATACTCGCCAATACTCTGCCAATACTCGCCAATACTCTGCAATAAATTTTAACAGAAACAAAGAATTTTTTTTTTTTAATCAAATTTTCAGTCTTTTTTGATTTATAGCGCAAACAATTAAAAAAACAGTGGTGATTAAATACCACCAAAAGAAAGCTCTATTTGTATGAAAAAAAGGACAAAAATTTCATATGGGTACAATGTTGCATAACTGAGTAATTGTCATTCAAAATGTGAGATCACTGAAAGCTGAAAATTGGTCTGGTTAGGAAGGGGGATTAAGTGCCCAGTTGTCAAGTGGTTAAATAAAACTTTTCATACCATACCTTGAGATCACTATACCTTATTTTGCACCTTAAAAATCCCATAAAATTCCTTGTATATCTATCTAATTAAGGGATGCGGTGCTAATAATAAATTGGTTTGTCCGTGGTTATAAAGTCCTTCTTCCTTGTCATTGCCCATCAGTGCGGCCTCATCAGTGCCCATCGGTGCCTCCTCATCGTTGCCCATCTGTGCCTCTTCATTATTGCCCATCAGTGCCACCTCATCATTGCCCATCAGTGCAGCCTATCAGTGCCGTCTCATCATTGCCCATCAGTGCCGTCTCATCAGTACCCATTGGTGCCGCCTCAGTGTCCATCTCAGTGCAGCCTCATCAGCGCACATCAGAGAAGGAGAAAAATTACCTGTTTGCAAAATTTTATAACAGAGACTAAGCAAAAACGTTTTGTTTTGTTTTTTTCAAAATGTACGGTCTTTCTCGTTTGTTTAGCAAAGAATTAAAAAAAAGACACCAAAATAAAGCTCTATTTGTGTGATAAAATGTCATATGGGTAATGTGTTACATGACCGGTAATTGTCGTTCAAAGTGTGACAGTGCTGAAAGATGAAAATTGGCCAGGGCAGGGAGGGGGTAAAAGTGCCCAGTAGACAAGTGTTTAAATAACATGCCTGGGGGGTATCCTAATCCTGGCTGGGAAAGGGGACATCTCTGTGATGAACAGAAAGTGCTGCAGCAGCACTGATATTTACAAAGGAAAAAGTTTTAAAATTGCCAGCAAATGACATTTCATTGCCGGTCCTTCTAAAGGTCTGCTATGTATTTTGGGGGACATTTGGAGGAGTATGTGAGCCATGAAATGTCTTTTGCCTGCAGTTTAAACTGTATATGTTTTATTTCTTTTTTGTAAATCTCACTTTTGCTGTAGCACATCCTACAGCATTAATTTTAAAAAAAATAAAAAAAAAATGTTTGAGTCTGGATTTTTTTGGGGTTTCCATGCAGAGAAAAAAAAGTGTGAGATCCCAAAGGAAATCCCTACCAGACCGTTAATCCCAGCATACTAGTGTTCCTCCCTTTCCTAAACCATACCAGCACATATGCCCTCAAGATGAGGGGATCCCATGCAGATAAGGACAAGGGCCTGTTCCCCACAACCCTGCAGGCAGGGGGCTTATCAGAATATAGAACCCCCCTTTAATAGGGAGAGGCCCGGATACTGCTCATCCCATGTGAATACAAGGTCCATCCATAGCATGCATTAATCATTCACAAGAAAAAAAAATGTAACCTAAAAATAAAGAGACTCAATGCCCTTCAAAAAATAAAAGTCCCTCGCTGTAGATCCATCATCAATCATGATACCCCTGATTTGCAAAAATAGCCCAGGTGGACCTGCACACACAACTGATCACCGACTCCATGGCCTCATTGCCCAAATATAGTCAATGGTCATATTTGAGCGTTGCTATGTCATTGCTATCCCCACCCCTTCATTTACTTGGCTGGAATCCTCAGTGACGTTAGTGGTTCCTAGGGATTCAGCAGGACTCATTGCTTCCTCAGGAACTGTGACAGAACCGTCCAGCTCCCAGTATGGGTGCTTCCGTCAGTATACAGCTTCCTCCAGTCTAGACCCATGAACCAGGTATTGTAGCTGAATATTGGACCCAAAGACTAGATAAAACTAGCTTAGGTGCAAACTGGAATTGGAACTCCCTTTACACATACTTTATACCCCCCACCCTAGGAGGGCATTCCCCTCTTGGGGATATTAGCATGAAAATGCAAATTGCAAACAATAAGGAACTGCCAAACATAAACATAAATGCAGCGACTACCCCCATTTTCCAGGAGCCTGATGGTGACTACCAGAGGTAGGGAGGGATGACATAATTCCTCAGGGTGCAGGTTACTAGGCATGGTGGGTGATGAACAAGAAAGAAAGTTGTGTGCCAGTCACTTTTATGCTTAAAAAAAAGAGAAGTTTATTTCTCAAACAAGAAAAATAGGGGGGAGAGGGGATAGGGCACAGGACACCCTTAGTAGTGATCAGCAACAGGCAGATTGGCAGAATTTTTAGACAAAAATAGGTGAGATAGGGTAGACAGCAGTACAGGAAAAAGAGCCTTTGAGCTGAAACAGCACTTCTGTACTTTGTAGGATGTGTAACTGAACATACACAGATTTCCTTGGATGAGTTCTCTCTTGAAGTCCTCCCAACCACTCAATAGCTTCCAGCTCATGAAGAGTCCCCTCTGGTGCTTCTTTAGAACTTCATCCCTCTAAGAATCATTTCCGGATCTTTAGCAGGCTTTCCTAAACAGAAACTTGAACACCCGAATAGGCCTCGGATAGGCCCATCAGCCAGGAGACCACCTGGATAGGCCTCAGGCTTCAGGCCTAGCAGCCAAGAGCTGTTCCACACACATACACATCCACCAAGGCCAGAGCTCTGGGCGGGAAGACTAATCCTGATCACCTGACTTCTTCCAAATAAATAGCTTTTCTCAGCATGCATAGCGGCAAATATGATTGGCTGAGAAAGATATTTTCATCCATAACCTGAACTCACTGTAGCTCATCACTCTAATGTCAAGGACAACAGCACCACCTTACTGATGAAAAGGAGAAGCCACAGCTAAACAGGATTAGGAAGCCATTTGACCTTTTAAACACTACAAATTAGCGAGGCTGACTACCACCCAGCATAACTAAATTTACCCGTAGCCCTATTCTAGGACTATTTATACTGTAAGCTAATCAACACGAACTCACAACAACCCACAGTGGCTCGATAATAAGGTAAAGTGGTCACAATATTAATCTCATCTCCAAGAGATGAGCAGACAGACAGAAACAATAGGCGACTCAATTAACAATGGGAATGCACACCTAGGAGGCAAAATGGAAGAGACATACTTAACAAGAAACACATAACGAACAGTGTTCGCATCCCACCTCAGACTGTCTGGCACCAGTCTACAACAGCCTAACTCATACAATGTTTCAGCAGTCTGAAAAGGTGGAATTAATTTATCTTCATAGATCTCTTGAGGGATATTGCTGATAAATATTTATGTCCCAAGTGGAGGAACTTCTCCATCCCAGTCTGCAGGAAGGTCACCATATTTTCTGTGACCATTATCCTGTACAAGATCAATATTACACCTTTCCATCCACTCCAGAAGAGAAGCTTTATTGCCCTTATTCAGAGAAATTATCCAAACTCTTGGAGATGAGATCCAAAACTTGCCCTCAGCGTTCATCACATGGTTTTCCATCATTAGAGAATGATCTGCTCTCTCCATGGGATCAGAGCCTGAACTGAGTTCTTCACCATGATCTGACCAGAAGAAGCAGACAAAATCCCCGGTCTCCTCCATTGGCCATAATCAGTGGGTAGGAGGCTAGCCCCTAGTCCTCTCCAAAAGCCTCTGTCCCAGTTTCGTCTGTCACATAAACAAGTGTTGGCAGAAAGCTGTTATTATATAGAAGTGATAGAAATGCCACGTCTATATATGATTTTTGGCTCGAGTTGAACAGGAGGCCAACGAGTCATCCTCTTCTGTACACCTTATCTGTCCATTCTATTTTTATGTGACCTGTAAAGAGTATTTACGTCTTTTACATCCTTTATTCTGACCATTACCCCTTCATTTCCACCCACCCACTGTACATTAACCTCTTCACCCCCACCTCTCTCTAAACATGAGCTGTACATTTAATGTATCCAGTGCACCATTACTAAAGGCAGCCATACATGGTCGAATTTCGAAAGAATTTTCTTTTGACTATCAGAAAATGTGTGCGTTTTGTGATCCGATGGCGCCACCATTGATATTAAAAATTCGGCCAACCAACCCTTTAATTTCACCTCCTGTTGCTACAGAAAATAATTTCCGTGGCTGGCAATCTTCTTTTCTTTCTGGGAATTTTCTTTTCTTGCACATGCGCATTTCTTTTTTGATTACATTTCTCGCACAATTCTCCCATCATTGATTAGAAAATCGTTAGTTTTTCAAAAAATTTCCAACATGATTACTCAAATTCGATGGCTGCATGAAAATCGGCTGTTGCTGAAGACCACTAATAGTGCGAAATGTGAACGAAAATTCTTAGATAAGATTTTCTAAAAAAAAAAAATTCTTTTGAAATTCGACCCCATGTATGGCCTGCCTTAAATGCATCTTTTAACCCCTTCAATACCAGCATGTTTCTTAATTTTGAAAAAAATAAATGGCATACTTTTGTGCTATTTTTTTTCTCTATGTTGCACTACAGAAAGCAAGAAAAAACATTTATTTTTCAACATTTTCTTCTTTTTAATAAAAAAAAAAAATCTCAGTGCTTATTTACCCTTTCATGCATAAGCTTATTTCTGACATTTGTTGTTTACAAGTTAAAATCCATATTTTTTTGTTAGAAAATTACTTAGAACCCCCAAACATACAGTGTGACATAAAATATAATATTGCAGCAATTGCCATTTTATTCTCTAGGGTCTCTGCTAAAATATATATATATATATATATATATATATATATATATATATATATATATATATATATATATATATATATATATATAATTTTTTTTTTAGCAGAGACCCTAGAGCATAAAATGGCAATTGTTGCAATATTTTATGTCACACTGTATTTGCACGGCTGTCTTTCAAATGCAATTTTTGGGAAAAAAAAGACACTTTCATGAAAAAAAAAAAAAAAAAACGAAACAGTAAAGTTAGGCCAATTTTTTGTATAATGTGAAAGATGATGTTACACCGAGTAAATAGATACCTAACATGTCATGCTTTGAAATTGCGCACACCCGTGGAATGGCAACAATCGCCAAAATTCTGAATACTGTCAATTTTTTTTTTTTTTTAGGCAGCTGAGTAGAACTGCACGATTCTCTCACTATTCTGGCGGCGTAAAATATTTCACATTATACAAAAAAATTTGGGCTAACTTTACTGGTTAGTTTTTTTTTTTTTTTAATTCATTAAAGTAATTTTTTTCCCAAAAAATTGCATTTGAAAGACCACTGCACAAATACAGTGTGATAGAAAATATTGCAACAACCGCCATTTTATTCTCTATTCTATATATATAATATATAATGTTTGGGGATTCTAAGTCATTTTCTAGCAAAAAAATGATTTTAAACTTGAAACCAACAAATGTCAGACAAAAGGTTTGGTGTTTCCTAATTTACACACAGAAGTCTATTTCTTTGATGTAAAAGACAAATTGTTACAATGTTTAGACTTAACTTCCACTGATAAAGAATGTTCTGATACTTGGCAGACTGCCCGGATTTTGCAGCTGTGACTTCAGCAGAGCAGAGAGAATTCTCTGCATAGAAAGATCGGGAAATACTTTGTCAAGATCGCAATGGGAAAAAAATTGCGATAACGATTCTTGACAACTAATTGTACAGCTCTACAGCCGAGTAAACCGGATGTGACTTCGCTTCCGGGATTTTACATCGGAGACCCGATCAGTGTCAAATCCATCTTCGTTCTGGTCTTAGCCTAGGCGGCAGAGGCTCCGGCTGGTGGCTCAGGTCTCGCGGTGGGACGGGAGGCCCGGGAAGAGTGGCGGAAGGTGGCGGGAAGAGGGGGGTGTCCCCTTCCACTCCTTTAGGATAACAGCCGAGTGGCTTTTAGCTGCATCGGTTATCACTAAAAAGCCAGCCGCTCTAAAAAATGGTACCGGGGTGATGTGCGCATCTGCAGGCATCACCCCGGTTTAACCCCTTCAAGCCATGAACAAAAATTTGCATACGGTCGGTGTGAAGAGGTTAAACACCACCAACCATAGAATGGTCTATCTATCTCAGAAAAAAAAATGATAGAAACTTCATTTGGGTACAGCATTGCATGATGGAATATTTGTCAGTCAAACTATCATGGTGCTGGTAATAAAGGGGTATATACAAGGAAAAGCTCAACTGCTTAACCCTTTCACCTCCAGAACCGTTTTTGCATTTTTTGCACACATATTTTAAAAAATAATTTTAGGACTGAAGATTACACAAAAACCCCAAACATGATATATTTTCTGAAAGCAAATACCCTAGAGAATAAAATAGTGCTACTTCCAATTTTTTTGTCACTTGATATTACCACAAATGTCTAGGAAACACAACATTTCAGTAAAAAAAACACAATAAAGTGAATTTTAGGGCAAACAAATGCAATAAACTACTCACATAAAATCAGAGGTTGCACCGAGTAAATAGATACTCAACATGCCAAACCTTAACTCTGTATGGGCACGTGGAAAAGGCGACAAACTATAGTACCCTATATTTTCTATAGGCGACGCTTCAAAAGACCCCTATAGGTCATCAGCTTAGTATTACTGAGCAGGTCTGGTGCTAGAATTATTGCTCTCACTCCAGGGTATGCGTTTGCGGCGATATGTAATATATGTACTGCAATCAACGCTTTCACGCGTAGGTGCCCCTGACATGTGCGTTTACGCTCATACATGTGTATATGTGAGAGTGGGGGCCTCAAAAAAAATCTTTTTTGGGGGGTGGGGTTGTGCTTGGGTGTAACTTTCATTTTTTGCAACTTTTTTTTTTCATGATGATTGATGATTTTTTGGTGACTCCCAATGTCTCCCCTGTGCTCTACTGAATGTATTGCAATGCAGATCGTATTGCAATACATCCCTTTTTGGCTATGCTAGCCGGGGAAAGTGACAGGGTGACCCAGAAGTAGGGGCATTGCTAGGGGGTGGCTATTTGGGCTATAGCCCCGAATCTGGGGCCCATAGCCCCGAGTCTCTTGTCGCAGGGTCCCTGCCTAACCAGCGGGTTGCGGCTGCTGCGGCGGGCGGGCTGGCTGCATGACAGAGGCGGAGGAGAGGAGAGAACCGAGCGGGCAGAGGAGCAGAGATGACATCTCTCTCCACCCGCTCCACATCAGTGCTCTTTACAGCCGGGCCTCTTCAATTTGAGAGCAAGGTGCGGTGAGCAGCAGAGAGATTACATCAGGGCTCTTCCGCCCTCACAGCATGGTGGAGTGGAGGTCACATGCTTCCTGTCATCGTGGAGCTCCACTTTGCAGCCAGACCCACTTGCTTCAATCTCGGAGGTGCGGCGGGGAGCAATGAGATGACATCATCTCTCACTGCTCATCCTGCATCACCGCTCTACTGCTCTCACTAAATGGACCAGTGCGGTCAGCCTGCCACCAATGCAGCGTCAATGCACATTTGGTGGCACTGGCTGGCATGGCAAGTGACAACCCACATCTGGTGGCCGGTGACGTGCCAAATGACAATCTGCAAATGGTGGCAGGAGATGTGGCAATCTGCAAATGGTGTGAGAAGATGTGGCAAGTGACAATCTGCAAATGGTGGCAAGAGATGTGGCAAGTGACAATCTGCAAATGGTGGCAGGAGACATGGCAAGTGGCAATCTGCAAATAGTGGCAGGTGACATGGCAAGTGACAATCCACATCTGGTGGCAGGCGACATGGCAAGTAACAGTCCACATCTAGTGGCAGGAGACGTGGCAAGTGAGGCTGCATCTGGTGCCAGGAGATGTGGCAAGTGACACGTCCAGGGCTCCCACTGATTCTGCAGTATAGTGAGTTGAAACACTTCATTATATATTAGAATGTAACAATAGAAATAATGCACTTCAATCACCCTGACACCATATCAACCGAGGTGCCATGATGATTGAAGCGCCAACACCAGCCATCGCCCGTGAATAATTGCTTATCAATGGTCCCCCCCCCCCCCCCCCCCCCGCGGGCATGCAAAAAAATTGGTGACTGCTGCTATGGGCTCTAGCCCCAGATCTTTTGCAGACCTAGCAACGTTCCTGCCAGTGACATCATACGAGTTGCCTCTGCCACGCAGTTGGTCAGACACTATAGCTAACGGTTGTGTTCTTCGCCTATAGCAGCCTCTTTTCCCATAAGGCAAGCAGGCCTACCGGTACTCGGTTGCCCCCAGGTCTTATACACAATGCTAGAGTACCTGGTCACTACGCCAGGGCAGGCATGAACTGAGCAAAGCAAACAGGTGTTTGTGGTTGGCAGACAGACAGGGTGGTTCTATGACAGTCCAGGTGAAAGGCAGGCAGAGTTCAGGGAATAGTCCAATATCCAGTCCAAGTTCATACACAGGGAAATCCAATCTAGCAGAGCAGGGCAGACAGATGGGAGGGGGGCGCTGATCAGGAATTACACAGGTATCACTCTCTATCACAAGTGCGAGTGAGTGTTTGGCTGGCTTATAACAGGTTTGGTTTCCATCCAGAAACTGGCCACATTAATCACCTTGCAGGTGGACAGACAGACAAGGAGAGTGCCATAGCCAAAACCAGGATGCTGGAATAAGGAGCAGGAGTGCTAGATACTCCTGACACTTTGACATTTTCCGGGTCACAGCAAGAAGGGGAGGAGAGTAGATGTGTGTTGCTCTTCTCCCTCCCCTCCACCCACCGGGGCCCACCATGTCGGTCCCAGTCCCGCAGATGGGGAAGTGGAGCCGGAATACATGGCGGGCGGGCATGCATGGGGGAGGGGCACTGGTACCTTGGTTGCATGGAAGCAGTAGGGGAACAGTACAGCCTGTCAGCTTTACCCACAAGGAGAACGCCAACTTTAATTTGTAGAAATTCTCCTAGAGTCTTGCTAGCAGCCATTTTCAACTGTAATAGGAAAACATATTTCCTTAAATCAGGTCGTGTTTGATCATCACTATTGGGGTACAGGGGAAACATTGTAACAGAATTAATTTCTTTGTTCACTAGACGGTGAAAACAACAGCTAAATACTGTAAGGAGCACCAAATTCCCTTTCCGAAAAACACTGAAAAAAGTTATGAGTGCCCTCCAACAAAAAGCTGCTACGTCTTTGAAGGAGATGGAAATGAGACGCCCGATGTGATGCACTTTCCTCTGTTCAATGCCCAGACTTGTGGAGGTGAGTTTACGGAGAAAAGTCCTGTAATACGTCTTGTGTGTTCATTGGGTTGTCGCCCTCTCTGTATTATGAGCTTGGTTGATGCTTAAAAAAGAATTCCAGGCATGAATACTTTGATATATGTTGCGTTACCCCCAAAGGCACCACTAGAAATATGCCCAGGGATCCTTTCCCCAATAGTTGCTACCACAGCCAGGCACATGGTCAAAAGTCACTCTTTGGTCCAATGAACAATCTAGGGGTTTTATTTTTTGGTGTTTTTATTTTTGGATAACTTGGATGGGGTTAGGGAATTGGGTGGAATACTCTAAAAACAATGTACAAATACTGTAGATGGACACTTATGTTCTATAGAACTATAAACCGGTAGCAGATTTGAGGAGAGTAATTTTCCTCTGCTGGATGGTCCAAGCAAAGTCCCTTCACTGGGAATTAAATAGACTAAGCTCTTCAGGACACTGGACACTATGTCCCCTTTATACACACAGCTGACTCTGACACCTGATGGATGGCCTCAGCCTACAGCCTCTAGGACCCCTCTCCACTCCGTACTCCCAAATGTCCTTGGAAAATTGGTTGCCTTCCTCCAATATCCTTGTGAAACGTTCTCACTGTGATACCAGACTAGATCCTCACACAACAGTTTCTCAGTCAGCTCTCTGCAGCTTCCTGCAAAGCAGGCCTCCAGGTAACCAACCTGAGGCTTCGACACCCCACAGGCACATGTCAGGATAGCCTAAGGGAGCAAGCACCCCCCCCAGACTGATCTTCTTCTAAGGAAAAAGACTCCACTGCTCTCTGTCCCAGGGTATTTATACAGGCTCCCAGCTCACATCTGGGTAACCCTCCTCAAGGATTGGCCAGGGCTGTATGAATACTTAGCTGCTGATTAGGCTCTCCTTGCCCAGTTATTTCCAGAGCTTTCTGGACTAATCAGGGGGAAGAAGTAAATCTTGCAACTACTGGAACAGATGCTACAGGCATCATTCAGATATCATTCTTTTCTGCCGGATGTAAACAAAGCCGCGATCGCGGCTGTCAGCATGAGATCGGTGAATTTTTCTGTTGTGTCTATAGGACAAGAAGAGGAGGGAAATCTCATAATCTGACATTCATGGCAAAAAAAACTGAAAAGAGTTCCACCCTTTTTATTTACCCACTTTCGGACCGCCCACCACACATTTACTGCGACAGGGCGGCCCGGCTGCGAGAAACAACATACCTGTATGTTGTTTTTTTCCACCTCGGAGTCTGCGGCGTGTGCGCACCCACCAATGGCGACCCGCTCCCACTGTGATTGGACACTCAGCGGGTCCGGCGGCCATGATGACAGCCGAGACCCGCCGATCGCTCACTGGAGAGGCAGAACACTGTTCTGTTAGAGAGGAAGAGAGAGATCTTGTGTTCCTGCTAATCAGGAACATGGATCTCTGTCTTCCCGCAGTTAACCCTTTCGTGCCTAAGCCTATTTTTGACATTTGTTGCTTACACGTTAAAATTCATATTTTTTGATAAATAATTTACTTAGAACCCCCAAACATTATATATATTTTTAGCAGATATCCTAGAGAATAAAATGGTGATCATTACAATATTTTATGTCACGCGATATTTGGGTGGGAGGCGTGCTGACGTCATCGCGGTGTATCGTGTATGGTGGACGGGTGTCTGCGAGCCAGGCTGGCATCTTTCTATGAGCATTTTTATTCCTGTTTTTCTGTAAGTGCAATTACTTCTTTTATAATAAATTATTTTATTGGATTTACACTATGGAGAGTTTCTTTCCATGTCCCCCTAATACGGATCGCTGGTCCATTCTTTGAGCCTCAATCCTCTGGAATGTCCTCATTGCCATCAAGTGACCCACTGCTGGTTCTGGTCTGATGTCAGGATACTGATCCTAGCTTACAGGCTTGCTATCGCTTGCCTTCTGGTAAGCGTGTATTTTTTTACGGTGGAGGTTCACCGTCACTGGTGTTTTTTTTTGTACACAAGGATCATTATATCAAGACTCACTTCACTGAATGTCATTTCCATATAGGATGTTTTTTTGATGGTATCCCATTCTATGTGGGGATTTACCATTGTATTTCACATTCTATGGACTGTCTCATTATGCTTATTTAGTTTTTTTTTTCTTTTCTTTCTTTTTTTAGCGCAGTCTCCTTCTTACTTTTAGAGTATTGTGTTTGGATATATCATACAAAATTGAGCTGCAGCTTTTTTTTATTTTTTATTTATTTTCATTTTCATTTTTATTTTAATCGATTATTTTTTTCAGCGCGGTATTTCTTCTTTGGTTCACACACGGTATTCAGCAGTCTTTTAACCATTTACGGACCGCCCGCCGCAGGAATACGGCAGCTGTTTGAAGAGGGGTATTGTTGTTATGGCAGCAGCTAGCTTCCATAACCCCGGTATCCTTTTCTTCAGCGGGCGGTCCGCTACAAGATAAAAGTGGTCTCTGCAGTGTATTTGCCACGAGATCACTTTTATCGGCAGCAGGAGAGGGCCCCCCTCACCACTCTCTAAAACCCTCCGCCACTTACCGGAGCCGACGTGGAGGAGATCACGTCTGTCCCCTTGCTGTGTGTGGAAACGAGTGAGGGGAAGATGCCGCCCACCCATCTCCATATCACTGCAGGGCGGAAGCGACGTCAAAACGTCACTTCCATCCATAGCTCTTAAAGGGACATTTTATTTTTATTTTTTTTAGAATGACATTTTTTTTTTTTTTCATTTTAGTCCAAATATGAGATCTGAGGTCTTTTTGACCCCAGATCTCATATTTAAGAGGTCCTCTCATGCTTTTTTTTTATTGTTTACATTTTGTTTACAATGTTTACATTCCTTGTAATAGGAATAAAAGTGACCCAAAAATAAAAAAAAATAAAAACAATGTAAAAATAAATAAAGTCAAATAAATAAGAATTTTTTTTTTTTTTTTAATGCGCCGAGTGACAAGCTCGCGCGCAGAAGCGAACGCATATGTGAGCAGCGCCCGCATATGAAAACTGTGCTCAAACCACACATGTGAGGTATCGCCATGATCGTTAGAGTGAGAGCAATAATTCTGTCTCTAGAACTCCTCTGTAACTCAAAACATGCAACCTGTAGAATTTTTTAAACGTCGCCTATGGAGGTTTTTATGGGTAAAATTTGTTGCCATTCCACGAGCGGGTGCAACTTTAAGGCGTGACACGTTGGGTATCAATTTACATTATCTTTTACAATATATAAAAAAAATTGGAATAATTTTACTGTTGTCTTATTTTTTAATTAAAAAAAAGTGATTTTTTTCCAAAAAAGTGCGCTTTTAAGACCGCTGCGCAAATACGGTGCAAAAAGTATTGCAACGACCGCCGTTTTATTTTCTAGGGTGTTAGAAAAAATATATATAATGTTTGGGGGTTCTAAGTAGTTTTCTAGCAAAAAAAACTATTTTTAACTTGTAAACACCACATTTCAGAAAGAGGCTAGGCCCTCAAGTGGTTAAACGCATTTTTGGGGGAAAAAAGACACTTTCATGAATTTAAAAAAAACTAAACAGTAAAGTTAGCCAATTTTTTTTGTATAATGTGAAAGATGATATGAGTAAATAGATACCTAAAATGTCACGCTTTGAAATTGCGCACGCTTGTGGAATGGCGACAAACTACGGTACCTAAAAATCTCCAATGGCAACGCTTAAAAAAAAAATGAACAGTTACCAGGTTAGAGTTACAGAGGAGGTCTGTTGCTAAAATTTTTGCTCTCCCTCTGATGATCACGGCGATACCTCACATGTGTGATTTGAACAGCATTTACATTTGCGGGCGTGACTTACCTATGAATTTTCTTTTCTGCGTGAGCATGCAGGGACGGGGGGGGGGCGTTTTTTTGTTTTTTTACATTGTCCCTTTGAAAAAAAAATCTGATCACTTTTATTGCTGTCACAAGGAATGTAAACATCCCATGTGACAGTAATAGACAGTGACAGGTCCTCTTTATGGAGAGATCTGGGGTCTATAATGAATGTAAACATCCCATTTTACAGTAATAGGCAGTGACAGGTCCTCTTTATGGAGAGATCTGGGGTCTATAATGAATGTAAACATCCCATGTGGCAGTAAGAGGCGGTGACAGGTACTCTTTATGGAGAGATCAGGGGTCTATAATGAATGTAAACATCCCATGTGACAGTAAGAGGCGGTGACAGGTACTCTTTATGGAGAGATCTGGGGTCTATAATGAATGTAAACATCCCATGTGACATTAATAGGAGGTGACAGGTCCTCTTTATGGAGACATCTGGGGTCTATAATGAATGTAAACATCCCATGTGACAGTAATAGGCGGTGACAGGTCCTATTTATGGAGAGATCTGGGGTCTATAATGAATGTAAACATCCTATGTGACAGTAATAGGCGGTGACAGGTCCTCTTTATGAGAGATCTGGGGTCTATAATGAATGTAAACATCCCATGTGACAGTAATAGGGGGTGACAGGTCCTCTTTATGGAAAGATCTGGGGTCTATAATGAATGTAAACATCCCGTGTGACAGTAATAGGTGGTGAAAGGTCCTCTTTATGGAGAGATCTGGGGTCTATAATGAATGTACACATACCATGTGACAGTAATAGGAGGTGACAGGTCTTCTTTATGGAGAGATCTGGAGTCTATAATGAATGTAAACATCCCATGTGACAGTAATAGATGGTGACAGGTCCTCTTTATGGAGAGATCTGGGGTCTATAATGAATGTAAACATCCGATGTGACAGTAATAGGAGGTAACAGGTCCTCTTTATGGAGACATCTGGGGTCTATAATGAATGTAAACATCCCATGTGACAGTAATAGGCGGTGACAGGTCCTATTTATGGAGAGATCTGGAGTCTATAATGAATGTAAACATCCCATGTGACAGTAATAGGTGGTGACAGGTACTCTTTATGGAGAGATATGGGGTCTATAATGAATGTAAACATCCCATGTGACAGTAATAGCTGGTGACAGGTACTCTTTATGGAGAGATCTGGGGTCTATAATGAATGTAAACATCCCTTGTGACAGTAATAGGAGGTGACAGGTCCTCTTTATGGAGAGATCTGGGGTCTATAATGAATGTAAACATCCCTTGTGACAGTAATAGGAGGTGACAGGTCCTCTTTATGGAGAGATCTGGGGTCTATAATGAATGTAAACATCCCATGTGACAGTAACAGGTGGTGAAAGGTCCTCTTTATGGAGAGATCTGGGGTCTATAATGAATGTACACATACCATGTGACAGTAATAGGAGGTGACAGGTCCTCTTTATGGAGAGATCTGGGGTCTATAATGAATGTAAACATCCCTTGTGACAGTAATAGATGGTGACAGGTCCTCTTTATGGAGAGATCTGGGGTCTATAATGAATGTAAACATTCGATGTGACAGTAATAGGAGGTGACAGGTCCTCTTTATGGAGAGATCTGGGGTCTATAATGAATGTAAACATCCCATGTGACAGTGATAGGTGGTGACAGGTCCTCTTTATGGAGAGATCTGGGGTCTATAATGAATGTAAACATCCCATGTGACAGTAATAGGAGGTGACAGGTCCTCTTTATGAAGAGATCTGGGGTCTATAATGAATGTAAACATCCCATGTGACAGTAATAGGCGGTGACAGGTCCTCTTTATGGAGAGATCTGGGGTCTATAATGAATGTAAACATCCCATGTGGCAGTAAGAGGCGGTGACAGGTACTCTTTATGGAGAGATCAGGGGTCTATAATGAATGTAAACATCCCATGTGACAGTAAGAGGCGGTGACAGGTACTCTTTATGGAGAGATCTGGGGACTATAATGAATGTAAACATCCCATGTGACAGTAATAGGAGGTGACAGGTCCTCTTTATGGAGACATCTGGGGTCTATAATGAATGTAAACATCCCATGTGACAGTAATAAGCGGTGACAGGTCCTCTTTATGAGAGATCTGGGGTCTATAATGAATGTAAACATCCCATGTGACAGTAATAGGGGGTGACAGGTCCTCTTTATGGAAAGATCTGGGGTCTATAATGAATGTAAACATCCCGTGTGATAGTAATAAGTGGTGAAAGGTCCTCTTTATGGAGAGATCTGGGGTCTATAATGAATGTACACATACCATGTGACAGTAATAGATGGTGACAGGTCCTCTTTATGGAGAGATCTGGGGTCTATAATGAATGTAAACATTTGATGTGACAGTAATAGGAGGTGACAGGTCCTCTTTATGGAGAGATCTGGGGTCTATAATGAATGTAAACATCCCATGTGACAGTAATAGGCGGTGACAGGTCCTCTTTATGGAGAGATCTGGGGTCTATAATGAATGTAAACATCCCATGTGACAGTAATAGGCGGTGACAGGTACTCTTTATGGAGAGATCTGGGGTCTATAATGAATGTAAACATCCCATGTGACAGTAATAGGAGGTGACAGGTACTCTTTATGGAGAGATCAGGGGTCTATAATGAATGTAAACATCCCATGTGACAGTAAGAGGCGGTGACAGGTACTCTTTATGGAGAGATCTGGGGTCTATAATGAATGTAAACATCCCATGTGACAGTAATAGGAGGTAACAGGTCCTCTTTATGGAGACATCTGGGGTCTATAATGAATGTAAACATCCCATGTGACAGTAATAGGCGTGACAGGTCCTATTTATGGAGAGATCTGGGGTCTATAATGAATGTAAACATCCCATGTGACAGTAATAGGTGGTGACAGGTCCTCTTTATGAGAGATCTGGGGTCTATAATGAATGTAAACATCCCATGTGACAGTAATAGGGGGTGACAGGTCCTCTTTATGGAAAGATCTGGGGTCTATAATGAATGTAAACATCCCGTGTGACAGTAATAGGTGGTGAAAGGTCCTCTTTATGGAGAGATCTGGGGTCTATAATGAATGTACACATACCATGTGACAGTAATAGGAGGTGACAGGTCCTCTTTATGGAGAGATCTGGGGTCTATAATGAATGTAAACATCCCATGTGACAGTAATAGATGGTGACAGGTCCTCTTTATGGAGAGATCTGGGGTCTATAATGAATGTAAACATTTGATGTGACAGTAATAGGAGGTGACAGGTCCTCTTTATGGAGAGATCTGGGGTCTATAATGAATGTAAACATCCCATGTGACAGTGATAGGCGGTGACAGGTCCTCTTTATGGAGAGATCTGGGGTCTATAATCAATGTAAGCATCCCTTGTGACAGTAATAGGTGGTGACAGGTCCTCTTTATGGAGAGACCTGGGGTCTATAATGAATGTAAACATCCCATGTGACAGTAATAGACTTGACAGGTCCTCTTTATGGAGAGATCTGGGGTCTATAATGAATGTAAACATCCCATGTGACAGTAATAGGAGGTGACAGGTACTCTTTATGGAGAGATCTGGGGTCTATAATGAATGTAAACATCCCATGTGACAGTAATAGGAGGTGACAGGTACTCTTTATGGAGAGATCTGGGGTCTATAATGAACGTAAACATCCCATGTGACAGTAATAAGCGGTGACAGGTCCTCTTTATGGAGAGATCTGGGGTCTATAATGAACGTAAACATCCCATGTGACAGTAATAGATGGTGACAGGTCCTCTTTATGGAGAGATCTGGGGTCTATAATGAATGTAAACATCCCATGTGACAGTAATAGGTGGTGACAGGTCCTCTTTATGGAGAGATCTGGGGTCTATAATAAATGTAAACATCCCATGTGACAGTAATAGGAGGTGACAGGTCCTCTTTATGGAGAGATCTGGGGTCTATAATGAATGTAAACATCCCATGTGACAGTAATAGGAGGTGACAGGTCCTCTTTATGGAGAGATCTGGGGTCTATAATGAATGTAAACATCCCATGTGACAGTAATAGTTGGTGACAGGTCCTCTTTATGGAGAGATCTGGGGTCTATAATGAATGTAAACATCCCATGTGACAGTGATAGGCGGTGACAGGTCCTCTTTATGGAGAGATCTGGGGTCTATAATCAATGTAAACATCCCTTGTGACAGTAATATGTGGTGACAGGTCCTCTTTATGGAGAAACCTGGGGTCTATAATGAATGTAAACATCCCATGTGACAGTAATAGACTTGACAGGTCCTCTTTATGGAGAGATCTGGGGTCTATAATGAATGTAAACATCCCATGTGACAGTAATAGGAGGTGACAGGTCTTCTTTATGAAGAGATCTGGGGTCTATAATGAATGTAAACATCCCATGTGACAGTAATAGGAGGTGACAGGTCCTCTTTATGGAGAGATCTGGGGTCTATAATGAATGTAAACATCCCATGTGACAGTAATAGGTGGTGACAGGTCCTCTTTATGGAGAGATCTGGGGTCTATAATGAATGTAAACATCCCATGTGACAGTAATAGATGGTGACAGGTCCTCTTTATGGAGAGATCTGGGGTCTATAATGAATGTAAACATCCCATGTGACAGTAATAGGAGGTGACAGGTCCTCTTTATGGGGAGATCTGGGGTCTATAATGAATGTAAACATCCCATGTGACGGTAATAAGTGGTGACAGGTCCTCTTTATGAGAGATCTGGGGTCTATAATGAATGTAAACATCCCATGTGACAGTAATAGGCGGTGACAGATCCTCTTTATGGAGAGATCTGGGGTCTATAATGAATGTAAACATCCCATGTGACAGTAATAAGTGGTGACAGGTCCTCTTTATGGAGAGATCTGGGGTCTATAATGAATGTAAACATCCCATGTGACAGTAATAGGAGGTGACAGGTCCTCTTTATGGAGAGATCTGGGGTCTATAATTTATGTAAACATCCCATGTGACAGTAATAGGTGGTGACAGGTCCTCTTTATGGAGAGATCTGGGGTGTATAATGAATGTAAACATCCCATGTGACATTAATAGGAGGTGACAGGTCCTCTTTATGGAGAGATCTGGGGTCTATAATGAATGTAAACATCCCATGTGACAGTAATAGGAGGTGACAGGTCCTCTTTATGGAGAGATCTGGGGTCTATAATGAATGTAAACATCCCATGTGACAGTAATAGGAGGTGACAGGTCCTCTTTATGGAGAGATCTGGGGTCTATAATGAATGTAAACATCCCATGTGACAGTAATAGGAGGTGACAGGTCCTCTTTATGGAGAGATCTGGGGTCTATAATGAATGTAAACATCCCATGTGACAGTAATAGGTGGTGACAGGTCCTCTTTATGGAGAGATCTGGGGTCTATAATGAATGTACACATACCATGTGACAGTAATAGGTGGTGACAGGTCCTCTTTATGGAGAGATCTGGGGTCTATAATGAATGTAAACATCCCATGTGACAGTAATAGATGGTGACAGGTCCTCTTTATGGGGAGATCTGGGGTCTATAATGAATGTAAACATCCCATGTGACGGTAATAAGTGGTGACAGGTCCTCTTTATGAGAGATCTGGGGTCTATAATGAATGTAAACATCCCATGTGACGGTAATAAGTGGTGACAGGTCCTCTTTATGAGAGATCTGGGGTCTATAATGAATGTAAACATCCCATGTGACGGTAATAAGTGGTGACAGGTCCTCTTTATGGAGAGATCTGGGGTCTATAATGAATGTAAACATCCCATGTGACAGTAATAAGTGGTGACAGGTCCTCTTTATGGAGAGATCTGGGGTCTATAATGAATGTAAACATCCCATGTGACGGTAATAAGTGGTGACAGGTACTCTTTATGGAGAGATCTGGGGTCTATAATGAATGTAAACATCCCATGTGACAGTAATAGGTGGTGACAGGTCCTCTTTATGGAGAGATCTGGGGTCTATAATGAATGTAAACATCCCATGTGACAGTAATAGGAGGTGACAGGTCCTCTTTATGGAGAGATCTGGGGTCTATAATGAATGTAAACATCCCATTTGACGGTAATAAGTGGTGACAGGTCCTCTTTATGGAGAGATCTGAGGTCTATAATGAATGTAAACATCCCATGTGACAGTAATAGGAGGTGACAGGACCTCTTTATGGAGAGATCTGGGGTCTATAATGAATGTAAACATCCCATGTGACAGTAATAGGAGGTGACAGGTCCTCTTTATGGAGAGATCTGGGGTCTATAATGAATGTAAACATCCCATGTGACGGTAATAGGGGGTGACAGGTCCTCTTTATGGAGAGATCTGGGGTCTATAATGAATGTAAACATCCCATGTGACAGTAATAGGAGGTGACAGGACCTCTTTATGGAGAGATCTGGGGTCTATAATGAATGTAAACATCCCATGTGACAGTAATAGGTGGTGACAGGTCCTCTTTATGGAGAGGTCTGAGGTCTATAATGAATGTAAACATCCCATGTGACAGTAATAGGAGGTGACAGGTCCTCTTTATGGAGAGATCTGGGGTCTATAATGAATGTAAACATCCCATGTGACAGTAATAGGAGGTGACAGGTCCTCTTTATGGAGAGATCTGGGGTCTATAATGAATGTAAACATCCCATGTGACAGTAATAGGTGGTGACAGGTCCTCTTTATGGAGAGATCTGGGGTCTATAATGAATGTAAACATCCCATGTGACAGTAATAGGTGGTGACAGGTCCTCTTTATGGAGAGATCTGGGGTCTAAAATACACCAAGTCCCTCCTTTGCACTTAAAAGTGCTCAGATCACCAAAATTGGCGGTTCTGAATTCAATCATTTTTTTTTTAAATTGGCGCCAGTGGCAGCCGAGCAAACCAGAAGTGACGTTGTGCCGTCACTTCCGGGATTTTACAACGGAGACCCGACCAGAGCCGAATCCGGCTTCGTATGGGTCTCAGCCTAGGCGGCGGATGTGCCGGCTGGTGGCTCGGGTCTCCTGGTGGGACGGGAGGCCTGGGAAGAGAAGAAAGCGGTGGGAGGGGGGGGGGGGGCGTCCCCTCCCGCTCCTTTGGGATAACAGCTGAGCTGCTTTAAGCTGCATCGGTTGTTATCACTAAAGAGCCGACCGCCCGCTCTAAAAAACGGTACATGAGTGATGCCTCCAGCTGCGGGCATCATCCCGGTATAACCCCTTCAACCTGAGAACGCAAATTTGCGTACTGTCGGCATGAAGGGGTTAAACCAACCCCCACACAGTTAGAAAGCACCCCCTCGGGGACACGCCTAACCCTTTGATCGCCCCTGATGTTAATCCCTTCCCTGCCAGTGTCATTTATACAGTGAAAGTGCTTTTTTTTTTTTTTTAGCACTGATCACAGTATTGGTGTGACTGGGCACCAAAAAAGTGTCACTTAGTGTCTAATTTGTCTGCCTCAATGTCGCAGTCCCGCTAAAAATCTCTGATCGCCGCCATTACTATTAAACATAAAAATGCCATGAAAATATCCCAAAGTTTATAGGCACGATAAACTTTGCGCAAACCAATCAATATACACTTATTGGGATTTTTTTTTTTTACCAAAAATATGTAGCAGAATACACATTGGCCTGAATTTAGGAAGAAATTCAGTTTGTTTACATTTTTTAATTGGATATGTTTTATAGCAGAAAGTAAAAAATATTGGGGTTTTTTTAATTTTTTTTTTTTACAATTGACGGTCTTTTTAAAACATAAAAACCAAAGATTTGTCTGCCGCAATGTCGCAGTCCTGCTAAAAATCGCAGATCGCCGCCATTACCAGCAAAAACAATAACAAAATAAATTTAAAGTCCCTAAATCTATCCCGTAGTTTGTAGACTTGATAACTTTTGCGCAAACAAATAAATATACGCCTATTGCGATTTTTTTTTTTTTTTTTACCAAAATTATCTAGAAAGATGAATAAATTTGTTTTTTTGGATATGTATTATAACAGAAAGTAAAAAATATTTTTTTCTCACAATTGTCTGTCTTTTTTTGTTTATAGCGCAAAAACATAAAAAACGTAGATTTGTCCGCCGCAATGTCGCAGTCCTGTTAAAAATCGCAGATCTCCGCCATTACCAGCAAAAACAATAAAAAAATAAATAAATGTCCCTAAATCTATCCCGTAGTTTGTAGACGCAATAACTTTTGCGCAAGCCAATCAATATACGCCTATTGCGTTTTTTTTTTTTTAACCAAAAATATGTAGTAGAATAATAATATAAGTCTCTAAATCTATCCCGTAGTTTGTAGACGTGATAACTTTTGCGCAAACCAATCAATATACGCCTGATGCGATTTATTTTATTTTTTTTACCAAAATTATTTAGAATGATGAATAAATTCATTTTTTTATATATATTTTTTTGGATCTGTATTATAACAGAAAGTAAAACATATTTTTTTCTCACAATTGTCTGTCTTTTTTTGTTTATAGCGCAAAAAATTAAATACGCAGATTTGTCTGCCGCAATGTCGCAGTCCCACTAAAAATCGCAGATCGCCGCCATTACCAGCAAAAACAATAAAAAAAAAAAAAAAAAAAAGTCCCTAAATCTATCCCGTAGTTTGTAGACGCGATAACTTTTGTACAAACCGATATTTTTTTTTTTTTTTTACCAAAATGATGTAAAATGATGAATAAATTTGTTTTTTATATATATTTTTGGAGATATGTATTATAGCAGAAAGTAAATTTTTTTTTTCACAATTTTTTTTTTTTTTTTTATTGCGCAAAATAATAAAAACCTCAGAGGTGATCAAATACCACCAAAAGAAAAGCTCTATTCGTGGGGGGAAGACATCAATTTTGTTTGGGTACAACCTCGCACGACCGCGCAATTGTCAGTTAAAGTCGTATCGCAAAAAAAGAATAAAAAAATGGCCTGGTCATGAAGTGGGTGAAACCTTCCGGGGCTGAAGTGATTCATTAAAAGTGTTGGCTTTAGTTATGTTTTAAGCTACTGAGCTCTGTAAACAGGATTTTTTTTTTTTTTTACAGCAAAAGGTCAAACAGTTGAAGGAAAACAAACCAAAAAGCTCCACCTGCTGGTTGGATATATGATTACATGATGTTCGTATAAATAATTTTATTTAAAAACCTGATTTGTGAAACAAAAAAAAAAAAAAAGACCTGAACAAATCCCCACAATTAAAAAACCCCACAATCCTTTTAAACAGATATTCCTTATTCCATACGCAGCTGGTGATATGGGAAGAAAGCTCTCATGTCCCGAGATATTGTATATTTTTCTTAAATGAGTTTGGGGGTTTCCCTTTGAATTTTCGGCACGCACATGAACTGTACTAAAGCACAGAAATGAAGATGTTAATTCTTGTGAATAATAAATGTAAGCCGGTCAGACAATACATGAAGACGTGTTTGAGGGATAGCGGAGAAGGAGTTTTATAAAAAAAAACAAAAAAAAAAACAACATTGATAACTCAGACATTATTATAATTTAAACAGTCTGACATTGTTTCTTTTTTCAGATTATAAAGAAATAAAGATATTAGCCCAGAAGTATAAGACACGTGTTCGTTCCTATGACCATTTTATGATGGAAGAACTGCTGGACATCGCCAAGAAAAATGTGGAGAGCAGCGAGGACCAGATAACAAAAAGAATACAACAATGTGTATGGAGGAGTAACAAGAGGGGGGGTGACATGACAGGCGAGGACCAATGAAAATGTCTGCAATTTTGATAAAATCGGCGCCCTCCATTGTCCTCTCATGACCGATTCCCGTCAACCATTTGGGGGATATAAAACATAAGGAATACGTCCCAAGAAAATTCAACAGTTTTTAGGACGTATCTCTTACGCCCCGGCTCCCGCCTTCCACTGCTATTACCCGCAATTACTTTGGCTAGATTTTTCCTGTGAAAAAGTGACACTTGCGGATTTATTCTGTACGTGTCATTAAGTATTTTAACGTATTTTTTTCATTGTACTTGCTATTTCGTTCATGGGCAGTATGGGAAGTTCAAGGTATGAATGTATGACATCACTTTAACCATTCCAATATCGGGCACTTTTGCCCCCTTTCCTTCCCAGACCCATTTTCGGCTTTCCGCGCTCTCGCACTTTCAGTGACAATTGCGCGGTCGTGTTGCTACGCTGTACCCAAATGACGTTTTTATCATTTTGTTCGCACAAATTCAGCTTCCTTTTGGTGGTATTTATTCACGACTCCGCTTTTTCTATTTTTTGCGATGTAAGCGAAAAAAAGAGCGGAAATTTGGAAAAAAAAAACAAAAAATGATATTTTCTTCTTTCTGTTTTAAAAGAAATCCAATAAAATCGAATTTTGTCATAAATTTAAGCCAAAATGTATTCTGCTACATGTTTTTGGTAAAAAAAATTTCCGTCAAGTGTATAATAATTGGTTTGTGATCACGGACAGATGTGCGCAAATGATCATGTACAGATGTGTGCAGGTGATCACGGACATATGTGTGCATATAATCATTGGGACATGTGATTTTAGTGGGACATATGTGGGGGACAGGTGTTTTTATTATTTGTGGACATGTGTTTTGGGGACATGTGTGTTTTACATTGTGTGGTGACACTAGACTGGTGATCAGTGAGTAAAAAACCATTAAAAAAAACGCTCATACTGACTGATCACCAGCCGGCTGCAGCAATCCCCTCTCCTCTCTTCTACAACTTCTGTGTTTACATTACGGCTGTGATTGGACACGGCCATCATGTGATCAGGAGGGCCAATGACAGAGCCCTCCTGCCGATCGGAGATGCGCCGTGTCTGGGTGACATGAGCGCATCGGGATCGTGCCGCTGCCACCACTGGAAGTGACATAAACAATAGTGCATAGGCGTGTGTGTCATGTATCTAGTCCGTCAAAATGGCAACGTCTGCAGTGTAGAAGGAATTTTGTGTTGTTAAATTGGGCAAAACTTTTCATCAGCTTCCTGGCCCAGCTCCTTAACAAACGGCTTATACTGCACCCTGATTGGGCAATCAGGGTGCAGAATGCACTGTGCAGTGTGTAGTGCATTGCAGGGGGTTCGATGGGGCAAACACCCTGCAAATTTGGTTTGTGTTCGGCGAATGGCTAAACAGGCAAATGTTTGGCCAAAACTCATGCTCTGGCCAAAATGTTCACCCAACACTAGCCATGAGATCTCTAGTAGTAGTTGGTCTCATTTAACTGGATTTGCTATGTAATGTTGAAGGTATTTTGTAGCTTCTCCAAACCACTTCTTCAGTTCTAATAAGCATTAAGATTCCCCTACATTTGTATTCACACCTTAGGGCACCTACTTCCAATCATCATGTAATGTGTAGATGTTGATGGTCCAAGAGCAGGATGGGAGGTATGAAAGTTGTGGAACCATCTTGTCTTAGTTTCATAATCTCATTGTTGGTCGGGAAGCCTGCATAGATTTTGATCCCATGATTTACATGGCTGAAGGTTTGGATTCTTAAAACATTGCTGGGGAAGAGATATTAAAATGGCATTATATGTGGAAGAAAGAACTTGACAAAAGAGCCCACCCCTGGAATAGACAACTGTTGTTGATAAAATCAACCCTGAACAAAGATGGTGGGCTTCATTACCATCTTTTTTTCCACATATAATGTTGCTTAACATCACAACCCCAAGAACTTCACAATAATACACACTATTAGCCATGTAAATCAAAGAACGAACACCTATGCAGACTTTCTGACACCAATAATGCGATGATGTAGTCAGGAAAGGTTGCCACCACAACTTTCACACCTCCCATCCTTTTCTTGGACAATCAACAGCTACACATTCCATGGTGATTGGATTAGGGTACCCTAAGATGTAAGTATAAGTGTTGGGGTATCTTCTTAACACTCTTTAGTACTGAATATGTGGCTTCAAGAAGCTACAAAATGTCTTCAATTATAGGACATGTCCAGTTGAATGTGACTAACTACTACTAGATATATTGTATGCAATTGTAAGATGTACATCTTGGGTTCTGACACTGGTGGCTTTGGTTATCATGCCTATCTACCTATTTTTCTTATCTTACTGCAAACTCTTCTAAGGCAATGGTCTTTGGTAAGGGTGTTCCAATGTTTAAATAAACTTATTTTAATGTCACAAAATCATGCATTATATCTGATAATAAAATTGAAACTGAGATTAAATTCTGTGTCTAATTTCTTTTCATTGGATAGGAACTTCTAGTCAGAGTGAGTGTTGTAATAGTAATGTATGGCTGTGGGTGCATTTTGGTTAAATCAAAAGGGTTTTGCAAGAAAATCTAAAACTTTGTAACTTTCCAAATGGAGTTTTGGCCATCTAGAATGTATCTTTTTGTGCATACTTGATTTACAAAACCCTTGGCTGAATTGCTTCATGAGGTTGACATACAGATTAAAAACTAAATTGTTATTGGTATGTCAAATCAGATTAAGTTGGAATTAAAGTGACCCTTTGCTCCAAGAGAATCAAACCAAAGTAACCATGGGTCATTTTCACATAACTGGGTACAAAAAATGCCCATTACGCCCCCTTTTTATCCATGGGTCATTTTCACATAACCAGGTACAAAAAAGTGCCCATTACCATTCCCTCTATCTGCACAAGAAATATTTATAAATAAATGTACAAAAGTAAGCAGGAGGAATGGGGATTATTGCGGTGCCAAAAATACTTCAACATAGTTAAAAATGATTGAATTTATTACAATTGATTAAAAAGGGATTCATAAGAAACACATAAATTGAGGGAGCATATTACAGTGTCTGTTCAACAGAAATTGGATGAAGGTCAAAATGTCCCTACTAGTTTCGCCAAGACATTGGCTTCATCAGGGGAGTAGCACCTGACATAGAGCAGTTGTTACTCTACAAAGAAGAAAAAACATATAAACAATAATTATTCAAAAAATGGGGATGAACAACACTGTGTATAACACTAGATGACTGTGCGTTAACCACTTCAGCCCCGGAAGTATTTACCCCCTTCCTGACCAGAGCACTTTTTACAATTTGGCACTGCATCGCTTTAATTGCTAATTGCGCGGTCATGCAATGCTGTACCCAAACAAAATTTGCGTCCTTTTCTTCCCACAAATAGAGCTTTCATTTTATGGTATTTGATCACCTCTACCGTTTTTATTTTTTGCGCTATAAATGGAAAAAGACCAAAAATTTTGAAAAAAAAATATTTTCTACTTTTTGTTATAAAAAAAATCCAATAAACTCAATTTTAGTCATACATTTAGGCCAAAATGTATTCAGCCACATGTCTTTGGTAAAAAAAATGTCAATAAGTGTATATTTATTGGTTTGCGCAAAAGTTATAGCGTCTACAAGCTAGGGTACATTTTCTGGAATTTACACAGACTTTAATTTATGACTGCCTATGTCATTTCTTGAGGTGCTAAAATGGCAGGGCAGTACAAAACCCCACAAATGACCCCATTTTGGAAAGTAGACACCCCAAGGAAATTGCTGAGAGGCATGTTGAGCCCATTGAATATTATTTTTTTTTTGTCCCAAGTGATTGAATAATGACAAAAAAAAATTACAAAAAGTTGTCACTAAATGATATATTGCTCACACAGGCCATGGACATATGTGGAATTGCACCCCAAAATATATTCAGCTGCTTCTCTTGAGTACGGGGATACCACATGTGTGGGACTTTTTGGGAGCCTAGCCGCGTACGGGGCCCCGAAAACCAATCACTGCCTTCAGGATTTCTAAGGGTGTAAATTTTTGATTTTACTCCTCACTACCTATCACAGTTTTGAAGGCCATTAAATGCCCAGATGGCATAACCCCCCCCCCCCAAATGACCCCATTTTGGAAAGTAGACACCCCAAGCTATTTGCTTTGAGGCATGTTGAGTCCATGGAATATTTTATATTTTGACACAAGTTGTGGGAAAGTGACAATTTTTTTTTTTGCACAAAGTTGTCACTAAATGATATATTACTCACACAGGCCATGGGCATATGTGGAATCGCACCCCAAAATACATTTAACGGCTTCTCTTGAGTATGGGGATACCACATGTGTGGGACTTTTTAGGAGCCTAGCCGCGTACTGGGCCCCCGAAAACCAATCACTGCCTTCAGGATTTCTAAGGGTGTAAATTTTTGATTTCACTCTTCACTGCCTATCACAGTTTCGGAGGCCATGGAATGCCCAGGTGGCACAACCCCCCCCCCAAATGACCCCATTTTGGAAAGTAGACACCCCAAGCTGAGAAGTATGGTGAGTATTTTGCAGCTCTCATTTGTTTTTGAAAATGAAGAAAGACAAGAAAACATTTTTTTTTTCTTTTTTCAATTTTTAAAACTTTGTGACAAAAAGTGAGGTCTGCAAAATACTCACTATACCTCTCAGCAAATAGCTTGGGGTGTCTACTTTCCAAAATGGGGTCATTTGGGGGGGGGGGGGGTTTGTGCCACCTGGGCATTCCCTGGCCTCCGAAACTGTGATAGGCAGTGAAGAGTGAAATCAAAAATGTATGCCCTTAGAAAGCCTGAAGGCGGTGCTTGGTTTTCAGGGTCCCGTACGAGGCTAGCTCCCAAAAAGTCCCACACATGTGGTATCCCCGTACTCAGGAGAAGCAACAGAATGTATTTTGGGGTGTAATTTCACATATTCCCATGGCATGTTTGAGCAATATATCATTTAGTGTGGGTGTCTACTTTCCAAAATGGGGTCATTTGGGGGGTTTTGAACTGTCCTGGCATTTTATGCACAACATTTAGAAGCTTATGTCACACATCACCCACTCTTCTAACCACTTGAAGACAAAGCCCTTTCTGACACTTTTTTTGTTTACATGAAAAATTATTTTTTTTTGCAAGAAAATTACTTTGAACGCCCAAACATTATATATATTTTTTTTAAATCGAAGGCCCTACAGATTAAAATGGTGGGTGTTTCATTTTTTTTTTCACACAGTATTTGCGCAGCGATTTTTCAAACACATTTTTTGGGGAAAAAACACACTTTTTTAAATTTTAATGCACTAAAACACACTATATTGCCCAAATGTTTGATGAAATAAAAAAGATGATTTTAGGCCGAGTACATGGATACCAAACATGACATGCTTTAAAATTGCGTACAAATGTGCAGTGGCAGCAAAATAAATACATTTTTAAAAGCCTTTAAAAGCCATTACAGGTTACCACTTTAGATTTACAGAGGAGGTCTACTTCTAAAATTACTGCCCTCGATCTGACCTTCGCGGTGATACCTCACATGCATGGTGCAATTGCTGTCTACATTTGACGCCAGACCGATGCTTGCATTCGCCTTAGCGTGAGAGCAGGGGGGGACAGGGGTACTTTTTTTTCCTTTCTTTTTTTTTTTTTCTTTATTATTTTTTTGCTTTTTTATCTTATTTTTAAACTGTTCCTTTAATTTTTTTTAAATCATTTTTATTGTTATCTCAGGGAATGTAAATATCCCCTATGATAGCAATAGGTAGTGACAGGTACTCTTTTTTGAAAAAATTGGGGTCTGATAAAATGCTTCCCCAATTTCCCAATGGCGCTGTATACATCCAGCGAAATCTAAGTCATAAAATGCTCGTAGCTTCCGGTTTCTTAGGCCATAGAGATGTTTGGAGCCACTCTGGTCTCTGATCAGCTCTATGGTCAGCTGGCTGAATCACCCGCTGCATTCTCAGGTTCCCTGTTGAGACAGGAGAGCCAGAGAAAAACACGGAAGACGGTGGGGGGGTGGGGGCATTCCCTCCCACTGCTTGTAAAAGCAGTCTAGAGGCTAATTAGCTGCTAGGATTGCTTATACATGAAAGCCGACCGCTGGCTGAAAAGAATGATACCAAGATGATACCTAAACCTGCAGGCATCATTCTGGTATAACCACTCAAAGTCGTGAATGGCGTACCTGAAGACAAAAAAATGGTTAACAATAAAGCACAGTAAACAGTAAAGTATAAAAAATTGCATAACTGAAAAGCAAACATGATGAAACATAATAACAATAAAACATTGCAGAATAGAATGCAGAACAATTTTTGAAAATTTGGGGTTTTTTGTGAATCAAGGATTGGTGATAAAGCGTCAGTGGAAAGGAGAAAAGTCTTTTCCATATTAAATCTTATGCCCGGTACACACGGTCGGACATTGATTGGACATTCCGACAACAAAATCCATGGATTTTTTCCGACGGATGTTGGCTCAAACTTGTCTTGCATACACACAGTCACACAAAGTTGTCGGAAAATCCGATCGTTCTGAACGCGGTGACGTAAAACACGTACATCGGGACTATAAACGGGGCAGTAGCCAATAGCTTTCACCTCTTTATTTATTCTGAGCATGCGTGGCACTTTGTGCGTCGGATTTGTGCACACACAATCGGAAATTCCGACAACGGATTTTGTTGTCGGAAAATTTTATAGCCTGCTCTCAAACTTTGTGTGTCGGAAAATCCGATGGAAAATGTGTGATGGAGCCTACACATGGTCGGAATTTTCGACAACAAGGTCCTATCACACATTTTCCGTCGTACTGTGTGTACAGGGCATCACAGGAGAGAATTTCCCTTCCTATGGGGTAGATTTCATCTCACTTCCTGTTGTCTCCTTCCGTTTGCAAGTAGGAGTCGTTTGTAAGTTGGATGTTTGAAAGTAGGGGCCTGTCCTATATACTCTGCAGAAATTTGAGCCTTAGGTGTTGTTGTGGCCACAACACTGTAAGCCCTCACAGGGCCCTGATGTGAAATATTAGATCAAGAATTGTAATTACATGCCCCTGTTGAACAGAGGCAGAAAAATCGGGCCTTTCGTAGTGGTGGTTGTGCCACAACACTGGAACCCCTCACAGATGCTCTAGTTGGAGCGCAGGAACTAGCCCTGCTGCAAAGAATTGCATCAAAAATTGTAATTACACGCCCTGAAAAATTGGGCCTTAGGCACTGGTGATTGTGCCACAACACCACAACCCCTCACAGATACTCTAGTTGGAGTGCAGGAACAAGCCCTGCTGCAAAGAATTGCATGAAAAATTCTAATTACATGCCCCTGTTCAGGTGCTTGGTAGCTGGGGGTGATCCAAGACTGATTTATTTTTATGAAGGTCAGTCGATCAACCGAGTCGGTGGACAGACGCACCCTGTGATCGGTTAGCAAGCCTCCAGCAGCACTGAATGTGCGTTCCGAAAGAACGCTGGATGCAGGACAGGCCAGTAGCTCAATTGCATACTGTGCAAGCTCTGGCCAGTGATCCATCCTCAAGACCCAGTAACCCAGGTGGGAAAGGTGTCCAAGTCAGATCTTGCCCCTAGGTATTCCTGCACCATGTAAAACAGACGCTGGCGATGGTTACTGGAACCGATCATACCTTGGGGCTGCGGACTAAAAAATTGTCTGAATGCATCGGTCAGACGGCCACCTTCTCCACCGCTTCTTCTTTGACTGACCGAAGCCTCAGCAACACGTTGTCCAGAAACAGGAGTTTGTAACCTCCCAGTCTCTGGGAACGCGTTGCACAGACCTTTCTGCAAGGCCTTCCGAAGATGTTTCATCCTCTGCGATGGCAAGATAAGGTCTGCAACCTTACCCTTGTAACGTGGATCAAGGAGGGTTGCCAGCCAGTATTGGTCCTTCTCCTTGATGCCATGAATACGAGGATCCTTCCGCAGGCTTTGCAGGATCAGGGAGGCCATGCAGCGTAGGTTTGCTGAGGCATTCGGTCCGGAGTCCTCTGGGTCACTAAGGATGACATGATCCACAGCCACCTCCTCCCAGCCACGTACAAGTCCATGTGTTTCTTGGGACTCTAAATGATCCCTTAAAGACTGCTGCTGATGCTGAGTGCCAGGCTCCACCTCCATACTGACACAATCCTCCTCCTCCTCTGCCACCCCTTCCTGTGTGATCGGCGGGCACGCAGGAACACTGTCTGGATAAAGGGGGGCTTGGGCACTAAGGAAGTCCTCCTCTTCCTGCTTCTGTTCTGCCTCAAGTGCCCTGTCCATTATTCCACGTAGCGTGTGCTCCAACAGGTGGACAAGGGGGACAGTGTCACTGATGCATGCACTGTCACTGCTCACCATCTTCGTGGACTCCTCAAATGGTGACAGGACAGTGCATGCATCCCTGATCATGGCCCACTGGCGTGGGGAAAAAAAAACAAGCTCCCCTGACCCTGTCCTGGTGCCATAGTCGCACAGGTACTCATTGATGGCCCTCTGCTGCATGTGCAGCTGCTGCAGCATGGCCAACGTTGAGTTCCACCTGGTGGGCATGTTACAGATTAGGCGGTTCTTGGGCAGGTTAAATTCCTTTTGGAGGTCTGCCAGCCGAGCACTGGCATTATATGACCGGCGGAAATGCACACAGACTTTCCTGGCCTGCCTCATGACATCCTGTAAGCCTGTTTACCTGCCCAGGAACCGCTGCACCACCAAGTTAAGGACGTGAGCCAAACAGGGCACATGGGTCAGTTGTCTCTGTCAGAGGGCAGAGAGGAGGTTGGTGCCATTGTCGCAAACCACCATTCCTACCTTAAGTTGGCGTGGCATCAACCACCTCTGAACCTGCCCCTGTAGAGCTGACAGAACCTCTGCCCCAGTATGGCTCCTGTCCCCCAAGCACACCAGCTCAAGCACCGCATGGCATCTTTTGGCCTGCATACTTGCGTAGCCCCTTGAACGCCTACGGAGCACCGCTGGTTCCGAGGACAAAGCACAGGAAGAGGCCATGGAGGAAGAAGAAGAGGAGGGGTGGAGGAGAGAGGTGTGACAGAATCATTAGTAGTGGCATTTTGGAGGCGTGGTGGCGGAACAACCTCCAACACTACTGCACCTTGTCCTGCATCCTTCCCAGCTGCCAGCAGAGTCAACCAATGCGCGGTGAAACTTAGGTAACGTCCCTGTCCATGCCTGATGGACCATGAGTCAGCGGTAATATGCACCTTACCGCTGACCGCCCTGTCCAGCGAGGCCAAGACATTGCCTTCCACATGCCGGTAGAGAGCCGGAATCGCCTTCCGTGAGAAAAAGTGGCGTTTGGGTACCTGCCACTGAGGAACCGCACATTCCACAAACTCACAGAAGGGGGCAGAGTCTACCAACTGAAAAGGTAGCAGTTGAAGTGCTAGCAATTTTGCCAAGCTAGCATTTAACCGCTGGGCATGTGGATGGCTGGGAGCGAACTTCTTTCGGCGGTGCAGCAGCTGGGGCAGGGAAATTTGCCTGGTACAATCTGACGTCGGTGTACCGAAAGCAGATTGCCCACAAGTACTTGGCTGTGACACACCTAATTCTACACCTTCATTACCCTCAGTGCAGGTCTCAGAGAGGACTTAAAGTATAGTGGGGTTGGAGATCTCAGCTGATGAGGAGCAAGGAGAGGTCCTCTTTGTTCTTTGGTGTGGGTCTTTTAGATACGCTTGCCAACGAACTGCATGGCAGGTCAACATATGTCTGGTCAAGCATGTGGTTCCCAAGCGGGAGATGTTTTGGCCATGCGAGATACGCTTGAGACTAGGGATGAGCCGAACACCCCCCTGTTCGGTTCGCACCAGAACATGCGAACAGGAAAAAAAGCTTGGACTTTATCAACACAAGTACGGAACAGGAACCCGGATAACAAAAAAAGTTTGAAAGATAACTGTCATAACCTGGGGGATTCATACAGACTTTGCCCCCATATACCTTTCGCTGCATAATTAATTAGTTTATCAACCACTCCTGAATATCTTGCATTAGTGTAGACACCATCTATTAAGCTCACTTAGGCCATCAGCATCCCTGGGGATCACCCCCGCCTAGCAAACCCTACTATACATAATATATATTAATTTTCTTTATTAATCCTTAATAGCATTGGCAATTAGCCACGGAGTTTGCTATGCAAAGGTGAAATACATGAGGCGCCTGCATTGTATGTTATCTGTTGGTTTGTTTTAATGTATGTATTGTCAGTCCTATAATGTTTGTTTGTCTGTTACTTTGATACATCACCTGCTATGTTAAGCATGTGTAGTATCATTTTATGATAAGCTGTCAGAGGTCACAGAGTTGCTAACTTTAAAAAATTGGATATATTTTACATATTATCTCTCAGACTGTCCTTTCTGACCAAAAGTAGCTATCTTTTTTATCCAAGGGATACCCAATCTGTGGTTTTCCCAGGGATAATCTATTTTGTATGCGTATGGTATAAGCTACGGCCAGAACCTCTAAAATGGAGGAGTGACAGAGAGTAAAAATATAAATTCCATAAACAATAGAGGGTGAGTTACCATGTGGTCCTTTTGTAGTTGTTGGTTGTATAGTTCTACTCCCCACCCTCCAGCCCTCTGCACTGCTTCTTCTCCTACTCTCCGCCCCCTAGCCCTCTGCATTGCTGCTCCTTCTACACCGCACCCTCCAGCCCTCTGCACTGCTGCTTCTCCTACTCTCTGCCCTCCAGCCCTCTGCACTGCTGCTTCTCCTACTCTCTGCCCTCCAGCCCTCTGCACTGCTGCTTCTCCTACTCTCTGCCCTCCAGCCCTCTGCACTGCTGCTTCTCCTACTCCCCGCCCTCCAGCCCTCTGCGCTGCTTCTTCTCCTACTCTCCGCCCCCTAGCCCTCTGCATTGCTGCTCCTTCTACACCGCACCCTCCAGCCCTCTGCACTGCTTCTTCTCCTACTCTCCGCCCCCTAGCCCTCTGCATTGCTGCTCCTTCTACACTGCACCCTCCAGCCCTCTGCACTGCTTCTTCTCCTACTCTCCGCCCCCTAGCCCTCTGCATTGCTGCTCCTTCTACACCGCACCCTCCAGCCCTCTGCACTGCTGCTTCTCCTACTCTCTGCCCTCCAGCCCTCTGCACTGCTGCTTCTCCTACTCTCTGCCCTCCAGCCCTCTGCACTGCTGCTTCTCCTACTCTCTGCCCTCCAGCCCTCTGCACTGCTGCTTCTCCTACTCTCTGCCCTCCAGCCCTCTGCACTGCTGCTTCTCCTACTCTCTGCCCTCCAGCCCTCTGCACTGCTGCTTCTCCTACTCTCTGCCCTCCAGCCCTCTGCACTGCTTCTTCTCCTACTCCCCGCCCTCCAGCCCTCTGCGCTGCTTCTTCTCCTACTCCCTGCCCTCCAGCCCTCTGCACTGCTGCTTCTCCTACTCTCCGCCCTCCAGCCCTCTGCACTGCTTCTTCTCCTACTCCCTGCCCTCCAGCCCTCTGCGCTGCTTCTTCTCCTACTCCCTGCCCTCCAGCCCTCTGCACTGCTGCTTCTCCTACTCTCTGCCCTCCAGCCCTCTGCACTGCTTCTTCTCCTACTCCCCGCCCTCCAGCCCTCTGCGCTGCTTCTTCTCCTACTCCCTGCCCTCCAGCCCTCTGCACTGCTGCTTCTCCTACTCTCCGCCCTCCAGCCCTCTGCACTGCTTCTTCTCCTACTCCCTGCCCTCCAGCCCTCTGCGCTGCTTCTTCTCCTACTCCCTGCCCTCCAGCCCTCTGCACTGCTGCTTCTCCTACTCCCCGCCCTCCAGCCCTCTGCACTGCTGCTTCTCCTACTCTCCGCCCTCCAGCCCTCTGCACTGCTGATTCTCCTACTCCCCGCCCTCCAGCCCCCTGCACTGCGTCTTCTCCTACTCCCCGCACTCCAGCCCTCTGCACTGCTTCTTCTCCTACTCCCCGCCCTCCAGCCCTCTGCACTGCTGCTTCTCCTACTCTCCCCTGAATGCTAATTATCCTTCTACCGCCCCCGCGTGCATCCCGCATTTCTGGGGTAACAGACACTGGAAGTTCTCCCATCAGCCCCTATTATTATGTCATTACAGTCTGACAAAATCACCTTAAAGGATGAAGAATCAGATAGATCTGTAAGGAGGGCTCCGCTGCTGGGGGACACTGAAGTAAGGAGGGCTCCGCTGCTGGGGGACACCAGATGTAAAGGAGGGCTCCGCTGCTGGGGGACAATAGATGTAAAGGAGGGCTCCGCTGCTGGGGGACACCAGATGTAAAGGAGGGCTCCGCTGCTGGGGGACACCAGATGTAAAGGAGGGCTCCGCTGCTGGGGGACACCAGATGTGAAGGAGGGCTCCGCTGCCGGAGACACAGATGTAAAGGAGAGCTCTGCTGCTGGGGGACAATAGATGTAAAGGAGGGCTCCGCTGCTGGGGGACACCAGATGTAAAGGAGGGCTCCACTGCTGGGGGACAATAGATGTAAAGGAGGGCTCCGCTGCTGGGGGACACCAGATGTAAAGGAGAGATCTGCTGCTGGGGGACAATAGATGTAAAGGAGGGCTCCGCTGCTGGGGGACACCAGATGTAAAGGAGGGCTCTGCTGCTGGGGACACAGATGTAAAGGAGAGCTCCGCTGCTGGGGGACAATAGATGTAAAGGAGGGCTCCGCTGCTGGGGGACACCAGATGTAAAGGAGGGCTCCGCTGCCGGGCACACAGATGTAAAGGAGGGCTCCACTGCTGGGGGACAATAGATATAAAGGAGGGCTCTGCTGCTGGGGGACACCAGATGTAAAGGAGGGCTCCACTGCCGGGGACACAGATGTAAAGGAGAGCTCCACTGCTGGGGACATGTGACGTAAAGGAGGGCTCCACTGCCGGGGACATGGGATGTAAAGGAGGGCTCCGATGCTGGGGACACCAGATGTAAAGGAGGGCTCCACAGCCGGGGACACAGATGTAAAGGAGAGCTCCGCTGCCGGGGGACAATAGATGTAAAGGAGGGCTCCGCTGCTGGGGGACACCAGATGTAAAGGAGGGCTCCACTGCTGGGGACACCAGATGTGAAGGAGGGCACCACTGCCGGGAACACAAATGTAAAGGAGGGCTCCACTGCCAGGGACACAGATGTAAAGGAGGGCTCTGCTGCCGGGGACATCAGATGTAAAGGAGGGCTCCACTGCCGGGGGCACAGATGTAAAGGAGTGCTCAACTGCCTGGCACACCAGATGTAAAGGAGAGCTCCACTGCCGGGGACACCAGATGTAAAGGAGAGCTCCACTGCCGGGGACAACAGCTGTAAAGGAGGGCTCCTATGCTGGGGACACCAGATGTAAAGGAGGGCTCCGCTGCTGGGGGACACCAGATGTAAAGGAGGGCTCCACTGCTGGGGGACAATAGATGTAAAGGAGGGCTCCGCTGCTGGGGGACACCAGATGTAAAGGAGAGATCTGCTGCTGGGGGACAATAGATGTAAAGGAGGGCTCCGCTGCTGGGGGACACCAGATGTAAAGGAGGGCTCTGCTGCTGGGGACACAGATGTAAAGGAGAGCTCCGCTGCTGGGGGACAATAGATGTAAAGGAGGGCTCCGCTGCTGGGGGACACCAGATGTAAAGGAGGGCTCCGCTGCCGGGCACACAGATGTAAAGGAGGGCTCCACTGCTGGGGGACAATAGATATAAAGGAGGGCTCCGCTGCTGGGGGACACCAGATGTAAAGGAGGGCTCCACTGCCGGGGACACAGATGTAAAGGAGAGCTCCACTGCTGGGGACATGTGACGTAAAGGAGGGCTCCACTGCCGGGGACATGGGATGTAAAGGAGGGCTCCGATGCTGGGGACACCAGATGTAAAGGAGGGCTCCACAGCCGGGGACACAGATGTAAAGGAGAGCTCCGCTGCCGGGGGACAATAGATGTAAAGGAGGGCTCCGCTGCTGGGGGACACCAGATGTAAAGGAGGGCTCCACTGCTGGGGACACCAGATGTGAAGGAGGGCACCACTGCCGGGAACACAAATGTAAAGGAGGGCTCCACTGCCAGGGACACAGATGTAAAGGAGGGCTCTGCTGCCGGGGACATCAGATGTAAAGGAGGGCTCCACTGCCGGGGGCACAGATGTAAAGGAGTGCTCAACTGCCTGGCACACCAGATGTAAAGGAGAGCTCCACTGCCGGGGACACCAGATGTAAAGGAGAGCTCCACTGCCGGGGACAACAGCTGTAAAGGATGGCTCCTATGCTGGGGACACCAGATGTAAAGGAGGGCTCCGCTGCTGGGGGACACCAGATGTAAAGGAGGGCTCCGCTGCCGGGGACACCAGATTTAAAGGAGGGCTCCACTGCCTGGGACACCAGATGTAATGGAGAGCTCCACTGCCAGGACACCATATGTAAAGGAGTGCTCCACTGCCGGGGACACCAGATGTAAGGAGGGACTCCGCTCCTGGGGATACCAGATGTAAAGGAGGGCTCCGCTGCCTGAGATACCAGATGTAAAGGAGGGCTCCACTGCTGGGGACACAGATGTAAAGAAGTGCTCTACTGCCGGGGACACAGATATAAAGGAGTGCTCCACTGCCAGGGACACAGATGTAAAGGAGGGCTCTGCTGCCAAGGACACCAGATGTAAAGGAGGGCTTGGCTGCCGGGGACACCTGATGTAAAGGAGTGCTCCGCTGCCGGGACACCAGATGTAAAGGAGGGCTCTGTTGCCTGGGACACCAGATGTAAAGGAGGGCTCCGCTGCCTGGGACACCAGATGTAAAGGAGGGCTCCGCTGCCAGGGATACCAGATGTAAAGGAGAGCTCAGCTGCTGGGGGACAATAGATGTAAAGGAGGGCTCCGCTGCTGGGGGACACCAGATGTAAAGGAGTGCTCCACTGTCGGGGACACAGATGGAAAGGAGGGCTCCACTGCCACGGACACAGATGTAAAGGAGGGCTCCGCTGCCGGGGACACCAGATGTAAAGGAGTGCTCCACTGTCGGGGACACAGATTTAAAGGAGGGCTCCACTGCTGGGAACACCAGATGTAAAGGAGGGCTCCGCTGCCGGAGACAGAGATGTAAAGGAGGGATCTGCTGAAGGTGACACCAGATGTAAAGGAGTGCTCCACTGCCTGGGACACCAGCTGTAAAGGAGTGCTCCGTGTCCGGGGACACCAGATGTAAAGGAGGGCTCCGCTGCTGGGGACACCAGATGTAAAGGAGGGCTCCTCTGCCGGGGACATCAGATGTAAAGGAGGGCTCCACTGCCGGGGACACAGATGTAAAGGAGTGCTCAACTGCCTGGCACACCAGATGTAAAGGAGGGCTCCACTGCCGGGGACACCAGATGTAAAGGAGGGCTCAACTGCCGGGGACAACAGCTGTAAAGGAGGGCTCCTCTGCTGGGGACACAGATGTAAAGGAGGGCTCCGCTGCTGGGGGACACCAGATGTAAAGGAGGGCTCCGCTGCCAGGGACACCAGATGTAAAGGAGGGCTCCGCTGCCTGGGACACGAGATGTAATGGAGAGCTCCACTGCCAGGACACCATATGTAAAGGAGTGCTCCACTGCCGGGGACACCAGATGTAAGGAGGGACTCCGCTCCTGGGGATACCAGATGTAAAGGAGGGCTCCGCTGCCTGAGATACCAGATGTAAAGGAGGGCTCCACTGCTGGGGACACAGATGTAAAGAAGTGCTCCACTGCCGGGGACACAGATATAAAGGAGTGCTCCACTGCCAGGGACACAGATGTAAAGGAGGGCTCTGCTGCGGAGGACACCAGATGTAAAGGAGGGCTCGGCTGCCGGGGACACCTGATGTAAAGGAGGGCTCCGCTGCCGGGACACCAGATGTAAAGGAGGGCTCTGTTGCCTGGGACACCAAAAGTAAAGGAGGGCTCCACTGCCGGGACACCAGATGTAAAGGAGGGCTCTGCTGCCTGGGACACCAGATGTAAAGAAGGGCTCCACTGCCAGGGATACCAGATGTAAAGGAGTGCTTTACTGCCGGGGACACAGATGTAAAGGAGGGCTCCGCTGCCGGGGACACCAGATGTAAAGGAGTGCTCCACTGTCGGGGACACAGATTTAAAGGAGGGCTCTGCTGCTGGGTGGCTGTGGAAGGGGGTATACACAGGTGGCTATGGAAGAGGGGTATACAGAGGTGGTTGTGGAAGGGGGTATACAGAGGTGGATGTGGAAGGGGGGTATACAGAGGTGGCTATAGAAGGGGGGTATACATAGGTGGATGTGGAAGGGGGGTATACAGAGATGGATGTGGAAGGGGGGTATACAGAGGTGGATGTGGAAGGGGGGTATACAGAGGTGGATGTGGAAGAGGGGTATACAGAGGTGGATGTGGAAGAGGGTATACAGAGGTGGATGTGGAAGGGGGGTATACAGAGGTGGCTGTGGAAGGGGGGTATACAGAGGTGGATGTGGAAGGGGGGTATACAGAGGTGGATGTGGAAGGGGGGTATACAGAGGTGGCTATAGAAGGGGGGTATACAGAGGTGGATGTGGAAGGGGGGTATAAAGAGGTGGATGTGGAAGGGGGGTATACAGAGGTGGATGTGGAAGGGGGGTATACAGAGGTGGATGTGGAAGGGGGGTATACAGAGGTGGATGTGATAGGGGGGTATACAGAGGTGGCTATGGAAGGGGGGTATACAGAGGTGGATGTGGAAGGGGGGTATACAGAGGTGGATGTGGAAGGGGGGTATACAGAGGTGGATGTGGAAGGGGGTATACAGAGGTGGCTGTGGAAGGGGGGTATACAGAGGTGGATGTGGAAGGGGGTATACAGAGGTGGATGTGGAAGGGGGGTATACAGAGGTGGCTATGGAAGGGGGGTATACAGAGGTGGATGTGGAAGGGGGGTATACAGAGGTGGATGTGGAAGGGGGGTATACAGAGGTGGATTTGGAAGGGGGGTATACAGAGGTGGCTATAGAAGGGGGGTATACAGAGGTGGCTATAGAAGGGGGGTATACAGAGGTGGATGTGGAAGGGGGGTATACAGAGGTGGCTGTGGAAGGGGGGTATACAGAAGTGGATGTGGAAGGGGGGTATACAGAGGTGGCTATGGAAGGGGGGTATACAGAGGTGGATGTGGAAGGGGGGTATAAAGAGGTGGATGTGGAAGGGGGTATACAGAGGTGGCTATGGAAGGAGGGTATACAGAGGTGGATGTGGAAGGGGGGTATACAGAGGTGGATGTTGAAGGGGGGTATACAGAGTTGGATGTGGAAGGGGGGTATACAGAGGTGGATGTGGAAGGGGGGTATACAGAGGTGGCTATGGAAGGGGGGTATACAGAGGTGGATGTGGAAGGGGGGTATAAAGAGGTGGATGTGGAAGGGGGTATACAGAGGTGGCTATGGAAGGAGGGTATACAGAGGTGGATGTGGAAGGGGGGTATACAGAGGTGGATGTGGAAGGGGGGGTATACAGAGGTGGATGTGGAAGGGGGTATACAGAGGTGGCTGTGGAAGGGGGGTATACAGAGGTGGATGTGGAAGGGGGGTATACAGAGGTAGATGTGGAAGGGGGGTAAACAGAGGTGGATGTGGAAGGGGGGTATACAGAGGTGGATGTGGAAGGGGGGTATACAGAGGTGGCTGTGGAAGGGGGGTATACAGAGGTGGATGTGGAACGGGGGTATACAGAGGTGGATGTGGAACGGGGGTATACAGAGGTGGATGTGGAAGGGGGTATACAGAGGTGGATGTGGAAGGGGGTATACAGAGGTGGATGTGGAAGGAGGGTATACAGAGGTGGCTGTGGAAGGGATGTATACAGAGGTGGAGGTGGAAGGGGGGGTATACAGAGGTGGATGTGGAAGGGGGGTATACAGAGGTGGATGTGGAAGGGGGGTATACAGAGGTGGCTGTGAAAGGTTGGTATACAGAGGTAGATGTGGAAGGGAGGTATACAGAGGTGGATGTGGAAGGGGGGTATACAGGAGGTGGCTGTGGAAGGGGGGTATACAGAGGTGAATGTGAAAGGGGGTATACAGAGGTGGATGTGGAAGGGGGTTATACAGAGGTGGATGTGGAAGGGGGGTATACAGAGGTGATGTGGAAGGGGGGTATACACAGGTACTTATGGAAGGGGGGTATACAGAGGTGATGTAGAAGGGGGGTATACAGAGGTGATGAGGAAGAGGGGTATACAGAGGTGGATGTGGAAGGGGGTATACAGAGGTGGATGGTGAAAGGGGGTATACAGAGGTGGATGTGGAAGGGGAGTATACAGAAGTGGCTGTGGAAGGGGGTATACGGAGGTGGAAGTAGAAGGGGGGTATACAGAGTTGGATGTGGAAGGGGTTATACAGAGGTGGAAGTGGAAGGGGGGTAAACAGAGGTGGATGTGGAAGGTGGTATACAGAGGTGGATGTGGAAGGGGGGTATACAGAGGTGGATGTGGAAGGGGGGTATACAGAGGTGGATGTGGAAGGGGGGTATACAGAGGTGGATGTGGAAGGGGGGTATACAGAGGTGACTATGGAAGGGGGTTATACAGAGGTGGATGTGGAAGGGGGGTATACAGAGGTGGATGTGGAAGGGGGTTATACAGAGGTGGATGTGGAAGGGGGGTATACAGAGGTGGATGTAGAAGCGGGTATACAGAGGTGACTATGGAAGGGGAGTATACAGAGGTGGATGTGGAAGGGGGGTATACAGAGGTGGATGTGGAAGGGGGGTATACAGAGGTGGATGTGGAAGGGGGGTATACAGAGGAGGCTGTGGAAGGGGAGTATAAAGAGGTGGATGTGGAAGGGGGGTATACAGAGGTGGATGTGGAAGGGGGTTATACAGAGGTGGATGTTGAAGGGGAGTATAAAGAGGTGGATGTGAAAGGGGGGTATACAGAGGTGGATGTGGAAGGGGGGAATACAGAGATGGATGTGGAAGGGGAGTATACAGAGGTGAATGTGGAAGGGGGGTATACAGAGGTGATGTAGAAGAGGGGTATACAGAGGTGGATGTGGAAGGGGGGTATACAGAGGTGGCTGTGGAAGAGGGGTATACAGAGGTGGATGTGGAAGGGGGGTATACAGAGGTGGACGTGGAAAGGGGGTATACAGAGGTGGATGTGGAAGGAGGGTATACAGAGGTGGATGTTGAAGAGGGGTATAAGGGGGCGTGACCCCAGAGTCCCTGCGCATGCTGGAACCATGACGTCGTAAGGGGGCGGGGTCACCGCCTATATAAATGAAATAAAAGGTTGGTATACAGAGGTAGATGTGGAAGGGGGGTATACAGAGGTGGATGTGGAAGGGGGGTATACAGGAGGTGGCTGTGGAAGGGGGGTATACAGAGGTGAATGTGAAAGGCGGTATACAGAGGTGGATGTGGAAGGGGGTTATACAGAGGTGGATGTGGAAGGGGGGTATACAGAGGTGATGTGGAAGGGGGTATACACAGGTACTTATGGAAGGGGGGTATACAGAGGTGATGTAGAAGGGGGGTATACAGAGGTGATGAGGAAGAGGGGTATACAGAGGTGGATGTGGAAGGGGGTTATACAGAGGTGGATGTTGAAGGGGAGTATAAAGAGGTGGATGTGAAAGGGGGGTATACAGAGGTGGATGTGGAAGGGGGGAATACAGAGGTGGATGTGGAAGGGGAGTATACAGAGGTGAATGTGGAAGGGGGGTATACAGAGGTGATGTAGAAGAGGGGTATACAGAGGGGTATACAGAGGTGGATGTGGAAGGGGGGTATACAGAGGTGGCTGTGGAAGAGGGGTATACAGAGGTGGATGTGGAAGGGGGGTATACAGAGGTGGACGTGGAAAGGGGGTATACAGAGGTGGATGTGGAAGGAGGGTATACAGAGGTGGATGTTGAAGAGGGGTATAAGGGGGCGTGACCCCAGAGTCCCTGCGCATGCTGGAACCATGACGTCATAAGGGGGCGGGGTCACCGCCTATATAAATGGCTCCGCAGCTCGCACACATCATTCGAGCCGGAGAGAGCATCGTGTCAACATCGGGGAAGAAGAGAAGAAACGGCGAGACAGCGGCGACAAGACAGCGGCAGCAGACCGGGCCCCTCGCTGGCAATAGAGCTGGAAGAAGATAGCGGCGGGGCCCGGGAGAAGAGGCCGAACACCGGGAGAAGAGGCCGAACACCGGGAGAAGTCGGAAGGAGACCCCCCGAAGTTGGAAGAAGATCCCGGAGCTGACTAATAAATTACTCTTAAAACCTGTGTACTGTGTTTTTTTTTATATTGACACTTTTCCCTAGGTGAATGGGTAGGGGTACCATGTACCCCATACTCATTCACACAGGGTGGGGGGCCGGGATCTGGGGGCCCCCTTATTAAAGGGGGCTCCCGGATTCCGATAAGCCCCCCGCCCGCAGACCCCGACAACCAACGGCCAGGGTTGTCGGGAAGAGTCCTCATCAACATGGGGACAAGGTGCTTTTGGGTGGGGGGGGCCCTGCAGGGCGCCCCCCTCCCCCAAGGCACCCACCCCCCCATGTTGAGGGCATGCGGCCTGGTACGGCTCAGGAGGGGGGGGCGCTCGCTCGTCCCCACCCCCTTTCCTGGCCGGCCGGGCTGCGTGCTCGGATAAGGGTCTGGTATGGATTGGGGGGGACCCCCACGCCAATTTTCGGCGTAGGGGGTTCCCCTTACAATCCATGCCAGACCTAAGGGCCTGGTATGCCCCTGGGGGGAACCCACGCCGTTTTTTTCATTTAAAATTTGGCACGGTGTTCCCGTCTCAGGATTCATACCAGACAGCTGTCAGCACTGCCTGTCACTCATCGCGGAAGGAAAACAAAGTTTTCCTTTCCCGATGAGTGAGCCAGCACGACATGCACAGTACCCTGTCGCCGAGAACCAGCGCGATGGTATTGCGCTGGAAACACAATCTCGCGGTCAGGTACTGTATAGCAATAGATGTCCCAAGTACTTGCTGCCAATCTGCTAGCAGTACACCACCAGTTGATTTTAGCAGGCAAATTTCCCTACCCCAGTTGCTGAACCGTAAAAAGAAATTTGGACCCAGCCATCCACATGCTCAGCGTCTAAATGCTAGCATTGACCAAATTGCTAGTACTGCAACTGCTCCCTTTTCAGCTGGTAGACTCTGCCCCCTTTCGTGAATGTGTGTAATGTGCTGTACCTCAGTGGCAGGTTCCAAAACGCCTTTTCTTTTCACAGAAGGCCATTCTGGCTCTCTACCGTCATGTGGAAGGTAATGTTTTGGCCTCGTTGGACAGGGCGGTTGGAAGTAAGGTTCATATTACTGCTGACTCAGGGACGTTGCCTTTCCTTCATGGTACACTGGGTAACTCTGCTGGCAGCTGGGAAGGATGCAGGACAGAGTCCAGTGTTGGAGCTTGTTCCGCCACCACGCCTCCAAAATGCTAGTAGTGATTCTGCCGCAGATCTCTCCTCCACTGGTGGTGCAGCGGTTCTTGACCTACCCAGGCTTACAAAATCTCCTGAGGCAGCTAGGCCAGAAAAGTCTGTGGTCATTTCCGCCAGTCATATGCCCCGTACACACCGTCGGATTTTCCATCGGATTTTCTGACACACAAAGTTTGAGAGCAGGCTATAAAATTTTCTGACAACAAAATCCGATCGCATCAATTCCGACCGTGTGTGGCCTGTTCCGACGCACAAAGTGCCACGCATGCTCAGAAGAAATTCCGAGACGGAACAGCTTGGTCTAATAAACTTAGCGTTTGCAATGGATACAGCACTTTCGTCACGCTGCAATGTTAAAAATGGTTTAATACAGCGTACCCTCTTCTTCTTTATAATGTGAGAAGAATGAAGTAGTTTTGCTGCTCATATTCACACAGACTTCTCACAAACTTCTTTCTTTACTATTTATCGGGATTCCCTCAATATATTTTGTTTTGTCACATCTGACAACATTATTTTGGTGTTGTATTTTTTTTTTGTTGTTGTTTTAAGGCAGATTTTTTTTTTTGTTTTGTCTTTTTTTCAAGGCTGATCTTTGTTTTATTTGATTTTTATTTTTACTCCAGAATATTTTTGTGTGTGTTTTGTGTGTCAAGTTACCACAACATGATTGATATGTTGTTATATTTAATCTGCAGGAGATTGTTTGGTGTTGTTGTCTCTTGTTAATTTCACATTGTATTTTTGAAATGTACCTGAATGCTCACCAACAAACTGTCCTTTTTGAATGAAAACACACATAGGAGAGTATAATTTTCAAAAAAAATTCATTTATTAAGGGCTCACAACTAAACAAAGAGGGAGGCAACGCTGGAGAAACAGCAGAAATGGGTGAAGCCTTGGACCCCCAGGGCAGACATCAACTATTTTCAAGCAAAATTGGTGGCCTGAGGAGTCCTTATCTAAGGGAGTGCAATCTGGTCCGGAAGTTCCGGAGATCCAGAAAGCAGCAGATGACATGTATGTTCCCAGGCTGTGGTCATACAAGAGACTGCAGCTTTTGTCAGACCAGACTGAACCCAGGCCATCACTTTCTTGTCTTCCTTCCTCTCTTTCTTCCATGCTATGGCTGTGGTGGTGGAGTTGTGGCAGCAGGAGGAGGAGGAGGATGGTCCAACTCAATCACGTCGGTCTTGGGTGTGATTTCGCCACTCATCCCCTTAGTTAGGACTTTATAAATAAGTTGATCACACTTGAGGCGTTGACCCTCCTGCATGCCCTGCAGTTTTGTGGCAGCCATGCAGGCAAAGGCCTCTTCAGGAGTGGGCAATGGCGACCCTAGGGGGGGAAGAGGGGGCCCTGACCCCCCCCCCCAACATTATGCTGGGCCCCACCATGTGCCCCCCCCCCCCCCCCCCAAAAAAAAAAAATTTTTTTTTTTTTTATTTTTTTTTTTTTTACAAAAAGGCAATTTCTTTTTGTTTGTATTCATATCGGATGTGCCGCATCTTACTCGGGCCACCGCTGGGGTAACACAGCCTCTATTGAGAGGGAGAACATCCCCAGTCAGCTCCTGCGGGTGATTCCTCCCCCCTCCCTCTGCTCGCTGACACTGCATAATGCAAGCGCTCACACAACCACGACCGCCCGATCTGCTTCTTCCCCTGCATCCTCATTGGCAGGGAGAAGAGCGAGTTGCAGGAAGGACTCCACCAGGACTCTCAGTTACTGAAAAAACAGACTGATTTCTCCCATCCTTAGGACAAGAGAACCAGCCTGTAAATTCTAAGAGATGCCAGACCAGAGCTGTCAATAGCAGGGGCAGGACAGCAAGAGGAGGCTGGGGAACGCCACAGTGACAGAACACCAGGGCCCGGTGGCAAGACAACCTTTGCAACCCTGATAGTTCTCCCACTGCTTTGGACCCTTATATTTTCTTGGTATGCTGGTGACATATATCTCTTGTTCTCTGTCACCCTGGGGGGGCCCCAATACAGTAGGAAGGGAGCTCACTGCAGAACATGTGAAAGGGCCGTTGTGGGATCCAGGTGGGTAAGGCTCGGAGGGACACAGAAGCCTCCTGAATAAGCCTGAGTGCAGAATCCTGAACGTGACTCCCCTTCCTGGGTCTTTTGTATGGAAGGCGGAGGGGAGGAACCTGCGATTCTGTCAGGCTGTGACTGGTCCCAGGCTTCTCCTGGCTGACACTTATCCCCGCCTCCTCCTGGCTGCCACTAACCCCCACCTCCTCCTGGCTGCCACATTCCACGGCCTCCATCTGGCTGAGGTCTTCCTGTGTATGAAAAAGGGACATTGTTTTAGTTTTTTATTCATCAATCACACACAATTTTCACCTCCTCACTGTTGCAAATTGAATGTTAAAAAATATAACAGACTATAATTCTGAGCCCAGCATTTTTCATTCTTGTCCCAATTTTGGGTGCCCACTACTGTCTATTGATATGTAAAATACTTTTTTCAATCAGCAATTAGTGATCAATAATGACATCTAGTAAACATCATTTATTTATTGACAAGAAATCTGTAGAAGAATGCTATACCTGACTCCAGCTGGGCTCCTCCACTTCTTCCTGGCTGGAAGGCCCAGGTTGGACATCGAAAGCCTCAGCTGGGGTGGAAGGAAGAGTGGAAGGAAGAGTGGAGAGGGATTCCCTGACTTCAGTGTGGTCTGACAGAAATCGCAGTCTCTCATAGTTCCACAGCCTGGGGACATAAATGTCATCTGCTGCAGCTCCGGACCTCTGGGAATCTGTGACCTTTTTGCGCTCCCTAAGATAAGTGCTCCTCGGGCAACTCCAGCAGTTTCTCCAGCGCTGTCTGCCTCTTTTGTTTATTGTTGTATTGGGGGTGTCTCACCTGCCACAGACAGGGCAGCTCCCTGTATTTGTCTATGAACAGGGGCAGGAAATTGTGGTCGTTGAAGCCATCCATTTTCTCTGAAGACACAACACAAGACAAACCCTAATGTCAGGCCAAACTCTCCTAATCTTGTTACAATGTAGGCTTCAATTTCGAAGCAGTATAGGCCCAAGTTTAGATCTTACCTTCATTATTACGCTCGGCGCCTCCGATGCTCCTTCCTCCGCTCACAGATTGTACGTAATACGCACGCGTCTTACGCTTTATACACAATGCGCATGCGTGTAACTCTGCCCGCCCCTGACGTTCTTTCTAGTCTACTCCCCGCCCCTTTTCATTCTGCGCAGTGGGGAAGAGCACATGGCGGAGACACAGCAGGTGCGTGCTAATTACAGGAACGAGGAGGAGGAAAGCCCGGAGCCGGAAACGTCCCGATCCAGAAGGAGATTTAAGGCCTCAAATATGTCCTTTGTGGAGATGTTGGAGATGGTCAACATCCTGAAGAGGGCCGACTATGATGGGAAGTATGGACCTTACCCCAACCCCAATGTCAGAAAGGCCAAGATCATGGCGAAAGTGGTCAAGAGCCTGCAAAGGAATTTCGGGGTACGTCGATTGAAAGATCAGCCCAGGAAGCGGTGGTCGGACCTCAAATTACGAGAACATGAGCAGTACAGAAAGATCCGGAGAGTGCTGCAAAAAAGTAAGTAGTTGTGCTGTGTTCCTATTCTTTTTCTGTGTATTACGTTCGTGCTGCTCCATGTGCTTTTCTTAAAAGTGTACATTTTAAAATGGCAACTTTCATGTTCATGGGCACATTATTCGTTCGTATCAAACATTTTTCTTTCGGCCTAGAAAACACCATTGTTTTTGCCATATGCATTTTGCCCCATTTTTTACGCCCTACTTGTATGAAACTAATTTGGTGGTGTAGATGGCTTCGTTACTAGAATGAAATGCAAACTAGATTCTGTGTAAGGAGAGGACACTCAGCAGCTTTTTACACATCTGGACGCTGGAGCACTAGTGTGGGACACAAGAACACCCTTTTTATTAGGGGGCCCACACAGATGCTCCAGTGTATACTATAGGGGGGTCTCCATCTGTGAAGCTTGTACTAAACAGGTAAAGTATTGAAGCTTGCCAAAGGACACTGAAAATGCTACATTTTGGAACTCTGCCAAAATTGACAATTGTACCCCACTTCCAAGCAATGTTTCCTATTTATAGTTCTGCCATCAAATATCTGTGTGCTAAGTATAGCATTTTTGTTTTACATAGGGGAGAAAAGACTCGGAGGACACCCCTCATCCGAGGAGACCACAGACCCCCCACCTCTGGAAGAAGGGGAAATCCCCCCAACACAAGAAGAGCAGGAGGAAGAAGACATGGTGGAAGTAGTCACCACAACAGGTGAGTGTCTGCGACCACAGGCTCAGGTAAGAGATGGATGCCGGCAGATTTTTGATAGCTGTTTTTGTTTGGTTCCTCTCTTTTTAGGTGATCGTGATGTTGTGGATCCAGATCCTTTCACATCAGAAAGTGCCCAGATCCTGTTTGGAGAGATCATGGGAAAACCTCAAGAAAAACATCAATGATGTTATTCAAAAAAATAAGAACATCATTGATGTTTTGGGGCGAGTTTAAAACCCCTCCAAATTACTTTCTTCTTTTGTGTGCTACAAAGTTCAAAATGTTTTAGCGATTTTTAGAAAAGCCAAATTTTGAAGATGCACACAGTGTGCCAACATGTGCTATCTGCCATCACGGGAGATCAATGTAGGCGTTTTGGGGGTGCAACCCTTTCCTCAATAATAAAGTAGCTGAGAGGAAGGGGTTTCTCCCCCAAAATACGTCCCTTGATCCCCCGTGATGGCAGCTAGCACATGTTGACATTGGCAAATTTGTGTGCATCTTCAAAATTTGGCTTTTCCTGGGGTGACTTCACCCCATCTGAACGCAATATCAAACACAGTTCCTAAATACTCATGTCTAAGATTGCCTTCAAGTTCTACCTAATGTGAACTTTGTAAGTTCAAGATTTGTGTCTTTCTTGTTGGTTTTACACATGCCTGTTTTATCTTAAATGGACATTTCTATTTTTGATAATGCCACCCCAAAAATTGTTATACAATAAACATGTTGGTTTGTTTTAAAAACCTTTTCTAAATGCACATGTGATTGTGCAGGTATTAAAAAGATTGTTAATCAAGAATGTGTGGATTATTGTCTCAATGCTACAACACTTTTGTGGTGATGTAACTGGTGTTTTCTGTAAAAATGGGGGTTATTTCCTAAGGGCAAATCCTCTTTGCACTACAAGTGCAGTTTCAGTGCAGTTTCAAGTGCACTTGTAGTGCAAAGTGTCTTTGCCTTTAGTAAATAACACCCAACAGTGCTTTGTAAGGTTACACAATCACGCCATTTTCTGGACTCACCACATTTCCGTCAGGGTCAGCAAAAACAAACACAAGCAGTAAATGTCACCAAAGATTTGCGATTTTTTTTTATTTACTGGATCAAGGTTTCACAAATTGTCTGGCATATTGATGGCCCCCCTACCCGCAAAGAACTCAAGGTATCTTAACCGGACATCACGGGCACTCAGGGAGGGCAAGCCAGGACGGCCACTTTCAAGCGCCGTCAGGGTTGTTTGATTTATCATTCCGGCCTCAGGCCCAACTGAGCCAGCATAGTTGGCAGAATGTTGGCGTAAAAAGTTATGTAGAACACAGCACGCCAGGATTATATGATTAAGTTTATACTCCGCCATATGGATGGGTGTAAGAAATAGGCAGAACCGACTCTCCATGATTCCAAATGTGTTCTCCACCACTCTTCTGGCTCTGGCCAGCCGGTAATTAAAAACCCTCTGTTCTGGGGTGAGGGTCCTCATCGGGAATGGCCGCATAAGATGGTCCCCCAGCGCAAATGCTTCATCCGCAACGAAGACGAATGGGAGTCTTTCCACATTGTCTTCTTGAGGTGGCAAGTCCAAGCTGCCATTCTGGAGATGCCTGTAAAACTCTGTCTGGGCGATGACTCCACCATCAAACATCCGGCCATTCTTCCCCACGTCCACATACAGGAACTCGTAATTAGCCGACACCACAGCCAACATCACAATACTATTGAACCCCTTGTAATTATAATAGTACCACCCCGAGTTGGGTGGTGGGACGATGTGGACGTGTTTCCCATCAATTGCCCCTCCGCAGTTAGGAAAGTCCCACCGCTGGGCAAAGTGGGAGGCCACAGTCTGCCATTCCTGTGGCGTGGAAGGAAACTGATGAGGAAAACCAAAAAATGAATTCGTATTTTTGCACATAAACATGGAAAGCAGATCAGACACAAACATTCTTGGCCAACAGCCAGATAACATTTATTAAGGGTAATTTTACAACACCAAAGTATAAGGTACACCTATCATATTCCCCCTCCCCCCCTCTCATCGGCAATTTCTAACATTATGGGGAGATAATGGACAGGTAACCCTCTCCACTTATTCGAGAGATGAATGCTTTAATAATGGGTATTACTTGGAACAGCCCCTCCTTAGTTACACTATTGGCAGCCCACTGGACAGGTAAGAAGTGTCATAATACAAAGATATAAATACACATTGTACACATTTGAGCACATTTGGAAATTCTACTATTACCTATCTAGATAATAATAGGATACAAAAACTTTAAACAGTACCATTTGAAAGTATAAAGGCAGGCCCTTGCACTACATGCTTTGGGGAATTCATCCATAAATCTGACCACAAAAGAGGTGGGTATAGTGTGTATGGGTTTGGCAAAGTCAGCAGATAGATGATTGAGGATAGATAGAGAATTGGGAACAGCTGACTTAGCAGTTGGGGGGAGGGAGGGTTAATAAAAATGATTTGGGGACACTACAAAAAAAAGCCTCTGGCACTCTGCCTGAATTTAAAGCACAAATCACATTTCTAAACATTTTAGGGGTGTTTGGGGTAAAGCACTACTATGGAGCTAATAAAATACATTGTTAAGTGACTACATGAGGTAAATATAGGGGCAGGAGACCATGCTGGGGAGGTAAGTGAAGGCAAATATGTATGAAGGACTAAAAACCCCCCTAAAATTCCAGCATGCATGAGGACAAAGGGGACATTCACAGCATATTACAATCATGGAAATTAGGGAATGAGGAAAGAAATACAATATATTAGCAAACATTCAATACAATAAAATGTGATATAAAAGGATAAAAATCTTACCTTCATATACTCCTTCTGCAGGACCTGGATGATGGCAGAACAGGTCTCTGGGATAATGATTCCCAGAGCCTGAGGGGAGATGCCTGTCGAGAACTTCAAGTCCTGCAGGCTTCTCCCTGTCGCCAAGTACCGCAGGGTAGCGACGAGCCTCTGCTCCGGAGTGATGGCTTGCCTCATGCAGGTATCCTGCCTGCTGATATAGGGGGTCAGCGAAGCCAACAAACGGTGAAATACGGGGTCCGTCATCCTGAGAAAGTTCCTGAAATCGTCAGGATTATTCTCACGGATCTCACGGAGCAAAGGCATATGACAGAACTGGTCACGCTAAAGCAACCAATTCTTGGTCCATGAACTCCTCTCCACCCTGTTCATGGACTGGACCTTATGTCAAGGTCAGGACCCCAACACCAAGCCCCCGCACAGCACGAACTCCAAGAGGAGTACGTATACGAAACATGGCTAGAAAACGGTCGGCTGCTCAGAACGAAGTAACAGAACGCACTGAAGAACAGCAATTCCTGTGAAGAGCGACCTGAAAAACAGCAACGAGCGGACAAGATCGCACAGAAACCTCAGATACGAACTGACTGCACGCACTGAAGAGCAGATACAAACCCACAAGCACAAACTGAACCTCAGAAAACGATCTGAAAGCCACGAGTCTGAAAAAGCGTGAATCGTCTCTCACCAAACTTTTAATAACATGAGATTAGCAAAAGGAGCCCAAAGGGTGCCGCGCTTGGTTCTGAACTGGCCTTTTCTAGTCTCGTCGTACGTGGTGTACGTGACCGCGTTGTTGGCGATCGGAAAATCCGACAACTTTGTGCGACCGTGTGTATGCAAAGCAAGTTTGAGCCAACATCCGTCGGAAAAAATCCTAGGATTTTGTTGTCGGAATGTCCGATCAATGTCCGACCGTGTGTACGGGGCAATAGAATGCCAGTACTCGGCTGACTGACATTCAAAGGGAACGCAACCTGCCCACCAACCGCCTCATTTGTGACATGCCCACCAGGTGGAACTCAATGTTGGCAGTGCTGCAGTGGCTGCACACACAGCAGAGGGCCATCAATGCGTACCTGTGCGAGTATGGCACCAGGAGAGGGTCAGGGGAGCTTGGCTTCTTTTCGCCATGCCAGTGGCTACTGATCAAGGATGCAATCACTGTTCTGTCACCATTTGAGGAGGCCACAAGGATGGGGAGCAGCAACAATCCATGCATCAGTGACACTGTCCCTTTAGTCTTACTGCTGGAGCACATGCTTTGTGGAATCATGGACAGGGCACATATCAGCATGGATGTAGAGGATAACACTCAGCAGCAGTCTTCAAGGGATGGTTTTCAGTCCCCAGAAACCCAAGGAGTTGTACATGGCTGGGAGGAGGTAGTTACGGATAATGTAAACCTTAGTTACCCTGTGGACTCAGAATCGAATGCCTCTGCAAACTTACGCTGCATAGCCTCCCTGATTCTGCAAGGTCTGCGAAAGGACCCTAGGATTTGTTGTATCAAGGAGAGGGATCATTACTGGCTCGCAATCCTTTTTGATCCACGTTACAAGGATAAAATTGCAGAGCTCATCCTGACTTTGCAGAGGGAGCAGAGGATGAAACATCTTCGGGAGGCCTTGCAGAAAGGTTTGTTCAATGCGTTTCGTGGGCCTGGGAGGTTACAATTTATTGGTCCTCCTGGACAACGTGTTGCTGAGGCTTTGGACAGTCACAGAAGGATCGGTGGAGAAGGTGGCCGTCTGACTGATGCATTCAGACAATTTCTTAGTCCGCAGCCCCAAGGTCTGATCAGTTCCAGCAACCATCGCCAGCATCTGATTCACAAGGTGCAGGATTACCTAGGGGCAAGATCAGACTTGGACACCTTTCCCACCGAAAATCATCTGGGTTACTGGGTCTTGAGGATGGATCACTGGCCAGTATGCAATTGAGCAACTGGCCTGTCCTGCATCCAGCGTTCTTTCGGAACGCACATTCAGTGCTGCTGGAGGCTTTGTAACGGATCACAGAGTTCGCCTGTCCACAGACTCGGTTGATCGGCTCACCTTCATAAAAATGAATCAGTCTTGGATCACCAGCTACCAAGCACCTGATGCTGATGTAACCGATTATTTTTTTATGAATGTGAGATCCCTTCAAGACTGCCTATGCTGATGCTGAGTGACTATCCTGGTATGCTGAGTGACTATCCTATTCCTCCTCAATGTTCATGTTGATAGCTTCTAAGAACATTTTTGGTTCTGGGCACCACCACCAGTGCCTAAAGCCCAATTTTTCTTCCCCTGTTTAACAGGGACATGTAATTACAATTTTTCTGTAATATTTTGCAGCAGGGCTCGTTCCTGCGCTCAACTAGAGTACTGTATCTGTGAGGGGTTGTAGTGTTATACTTAAGGTCCAATTTTTGTGCCCATGTTTAACAGGAGCGCGTAATTACAATTTTTGATCTAATATTTCACAGCAGGGCCCCTTCCTGCGACCACTAAGAGTAACTGAGGGCTTACAGTGTTGTGGCAACACCACCACCAGCAAAGGCCCAATGTTTCTGCTCCTGTTCAACAAGGGCATGTAATTACAATTCTTGATTAAGGATGAGCCGAACACCCCCCGGTTCGGTTCGCACCAGAACCTGCGAACGGACAGAAAATTTGCACAAACGTTAGAATCCCATTGATTAGACTTGAATGTTCGAAATCAAAAGTGCTCATTTTAAAGGCTAATTTTCATGGTATTGTCCTAAAAAGGGTTTGGGGACCCGGGTCCTGCCCCAGGGGACATGTATCAATGCAAAAAAAAGTTGTAAAAATGGCCGTTTTTTCGGGAGCAGTGATTTTAATGATGCTTAAAGTAAAAAAATTAAAAAGTGAAATATTCCTTTAAATATCGTACCTGGGGGGTGTCTATAGTATGCCTGTAAAGTGGCGCGTGTTTCCCGTGCTTAGAACAGTCCCTGCACAAAATGTCATTTTTAAAGGAAAAAAAGTCATTTAAAACTGCTTGCGACTTTAATGTAATGTCGGGTCCTGGCAATATGGATGAAAATCAGTGAGACAAATGGCATGGGTTCCCCCCAGTCCATTACCAGGCCCTTTGGGTCTTGTATGGATATTAAGGGGAACCCCGCACCCAAATTAAAAAAAGGAAAGGTGTGGGGCCACCAGGCCCTATATACTCTGAACAGCAGTATACAGGCGGTGCAAACAAGACAGGGACTGTAGGTTTGTTTTAAAGAAACGTGATTTTGCGCTAACCATACAAATAAAAAAATTTGTGCTGCTGCTCGTGTTAGTCCATAAATACAAAAGACCCAAAAAATAAATAGTAAATAGTGTAACCAGCGCGCATCATATCTTAGTTTGTATTAAATATAAGTGATCCCGATAGTTATGACTACTATTGGTATACCACACTTAAAGCCATTTCAATCCGGCCAAAACTCATGAAAAACGTTATTACTATAGACATATATTTAAAAAATCGTGAAATTAACTTATTTTCCTATATTAGGAACATTTAAATCCTATACTCACACCACATGTTCAACAGTGAAACCAAACATGTGTTATTAATTACAATGTTACTTATGAAAATCAATCCGCAACAATGTAGTAAGCACCCTGAAACATATGTTGCTAGTAACAATGTTACTTGTGACTATCAATTCGCAACAATGTGGTGAACACCATACATATCCAAATTAGTGCTAAAAATGTTTATCAGTGGGACACTTATTCCCCTTGAACATCTTAGATGTAGAAACAATGATCAGTCCTTGATGGAAATATGCTAGGTTGATATTAGCACCAATCTTCTTTATAGAAAGAGACACACCGATATTCCTCCTTTTCACAAATATGGTAAAAAAGGCCGCTTACCGGATCAGATGGATCTCAGGTTAGTGAGATCAGATGAGCATGTTGCATTAGCCTGCCGGCCTTAGATTATCACCTGGGCGTTTTCCTGGGAGATTTCCTCAGCCACTGTGCTCCAATTCACAGGCAGATCTGGGCGTTTTCCTGGGAGATTTCCTCAGCCACTACACAGGCAGATCTATCCTCACTGATACAATGTATCCAGTTTCAAAATATTAGTTCATCCATACAGAAGATACACCTCAGTGGGAATAAAACGAAAAGGGCTCCATAGTGCAAATGTGTTTTATAGATTTATTCAAAATCTCTTTTACAGTCATTTTAAAACAATTCTTTCCACTGCAAATGTTCACAGCAACACTCCACTGCACATCAGAAACTACAAATAAAAAAAACTCCCAAGTATACACTCAGATAAAAAATGGGAACCAGATAAAAATTAGCTAAAAATCAGCATACATGCAGAGCGGGAGCAAACCGGCTGACTGCATGGAGGAAGACCAGACAAACGTGATGGCGTCACAGCCTCTAGCTCCACACGACGCGTTTCCCCTAAACAGGCTTCCAATGGGAACGGAGACATGACTGAATGCTGACACATCACGTTTTTATACTCATATGGCAGGAGACACAGGAAGAGACATTCCCACATCCCCTTCCTGTGGTCACTTGATAGAAAGTAATTTTTTCTTCAAAAACTGCTCTTTAAATACCAAAACTAACTACTTTTCTTCACCACTATATAGGGAAGAAAGAAATTAGCTCAAAAACAAGAAAAATTTAGAAAAATTAAAAAAATTATTATTTTTTTATTTTTTTTAAATCTTTTTATTAGAAAAATATTTTTCTTTCATATGTATAATTGGGCGTTCCTGATTCGCACTTCCATTTATTATATATATATCAACCTTTAAATTACATATATTACTATTAATCATCCTCTAGTTCACTTTTAATCAGCTCCTCTGTATGGTTATGCAGCAGTCCAACCAGAAAAATACAAAGAAACTTCACATAAGGAACCAGAAATTCTCTCCTAGCAGAGGATTAATATAACTTTTACATATACCCCTGACATTATCTTCAATAAAAACATATAAAAATACAAAAGATCAATACAAATTCTCAAAAAATAATTTTTAGAAATTCTCAAAAAATTATTTTTAGAAATTCTTTTTAAAAACTAGGAAGACTATCACCCATTATCTATTATCAATGTAGCAATTGATATCCCACTCCACGTTGAGTCCTAGGGGTCTATAACATTGGAGGTCATATATCCATCTGGTTTCACGGCGAGAGATGGACCTTCTCATATTGCTTCCCCTCCAATGGGGGGTATATTTTTCTATTGCTATTACTTTCAAAAGTGCTGTATTCCTGTTGTGATGTATTCTAAAGTGTTTTGAAACACTACAAAACCCCTCCTGATATTTCCTAAATGTTCCCCTATTCTGATGTTGAGGGCCCGGGTGGTCCGCCCCACGTATTGTAACCCGCAGGGGCAAATTAGCAAGTAGACCACCCCTACTGTGCTACATGTGATAAAATCCTTGATGTCATATATTTTAGTAGTTACATTAGAGGAGAAAGTTGAGGTTCTAATCGTCTTGGAGGTGTTGCATACCTTACACCTCCTACAGGGAAAAAACCCTTTTAGGTTCCCGAACATACTTATCTTAGGGGGACCATCTATGGCACTTGGTGCCAATTTATCTTTCAGTGTTTGGTTTTTCCTGAATATAATATTAGGTCTGGCAGGAAGGATAGGGCCCAGAATTTCATCTCCCCTTAAAATATTCCAATGCTTTTTCTTATAACTTTGTTGACCCACCTGTACTGTGATGAAAAAGTGGTGATGAAGGCCCACTCAAAATCTTTATTTATGCCTTCCTTCACATTGGTTTTAGGTTTCAGGAGTTGTTCTCTCTCAGTATTGGCTATTTTAACCAGCTCGTCTTCCAATATATCGGACCTATATCCCTTATCTTCAAAACGCTTTTTTAAGACCCCTGCTTGATCTCGATAATCTTCAATCCGGGAACAATTTCTTCTCACCCTCTGAAATTGGCCCCTAGGTATAGCTTTCAGCCAATTTGGGTGGTGGCAGCTCCCAATAGGAATGTAACCATTCCTATCGGTTGTTTTAAAAAATGTTTTAGTGAGTAATCGTCCCTCATTTTTAGTGATTGTAAGATCCAAAAAGTTGACTGAAGTTATACTATATTCATACGTGAAATTGATGCCCCATTTGGTGGAATTAACTTTTGCCATAAAAAACTTCAATGACTCTGCGCCCCCCTTCCACAGAAAGAAGGCGTCATCAATAAACCTTCGCCAGAAAAGTAGCTGGGGACATTCCCACGCAAATATATGGTCATTTTCCCACAGCGCCATAAATAAATTGGCGAGGCTGGGGGCAAATTTAGCCCCCATAGCCACGCCTGTGCGCTGTAGGAAATATTGGCCATTATAATAAAAGAAATTATGTTCCATTGCAAATTTTAATAGCTTTAGAACAAAGTCTCTCGTTGACTCTTTAATGGAATCATCCTTACCAATAAAATATCTGGCTGCCAAATATCCTAAATCATGTCTTATGTTGTATAAAGTAAAGAGACGTCTGCAGTCACTAATAGGGTATCATCATCTACTCTTAAATGTGACATTTCATTAATAATTTGTGACAAATCCTTCAAAAAGGCTGGAGTTTTAGTTACAAGCGGTTGTAGAAAAAAATCTACAAATTTACCTACTCTGGAAGTGAGGGAGTCTATACTACTCACTATTGGTCTGCCTGGTGGTCGCACTGGGTTCTTATGTATTTTTGGTAAGTAATAAATAATCGCCATTTTAGGTGCCAGTGGTATCAAAAACTCCATCTCTTTTTTACTGATGACCCCTTTTTTGAAGCCATCCTGAATTATCACATTCAGTTGCTTCCTATATCCCACCGTGGGGTCACGCCTCAGGATAGTGTAGGTCTCCCTGTCAGATAGCAAATGATTCATTTCCTCCATATACTCTTGTTTCTTATAAAGGACAATCCCCCCCCCCCCTTTATCCGCGGGGTGTATTATTAGTTCTTTTTTCTCGCACAATGTTTTTATACCCCTATCAATCTCATTTTGTTTAGTATCTTTATTATTCCTGAATTGTACCTTTTGTAAATCTTGCAATTTCAGGTTTTTGAACACTGTTATACTGGGAGCTGGTTTCTCTGGAGGATTAAAAAGAGACGCATTTCTAAGGCCTGTCTTCCTTGGTACCCTATTCAGCTGTGACCCTGAATTTCGTATGATGGGATTAGTTAGAAAATGACGTTTTATGTTTAGTTTTCTTACATATTTTTGAAGGTCTATAAACATTTGAAATTTACTTATACTCTGTTTAGGAGCAAATTTTAGACCCAAATTCAATGTCTTCTTATCTGTATCTGTTAGTTCTATACCGCTTAAGTTAAAGATCCCCCCATTCTCTACCTCTTTCTTTTTTTGGGTGTTCTGTTTTCCTCCCCTACATCCTCTTTTTGTCTTCCTTTTTTGCCTGGGTGTTTTCCTAAAAAACTTTCTGGTTTATTCCTAAGTGGAGCTACATTAGGTAGTGTCCCAAAAGGGTCTGGATGGAAATTTCCGTAACCCCCCATAACTGCCTCTGGGTGATTCCTCCTCTCTGTAGCTCTCATATCGCTCCTTAAGGGGGTAGTATCGGTTTTCAACCGGAGCCCCATATCTCCAGGATGGGTTGGGGGACTCCCATGTTCCCCCCTGCTGCTCATCTCCATATTGTCTCATGGCTGAGGGATCCTCATACCTCCCCATATAGTCCATATTGGCTCTTCCCTGGGGATATTGGTTGCGATTATCCAGAGGGGTATAAGGTGGTCTATTACCTCTACTCTCTCTCATGGGGCCTGAAGCCCGTAGTCTATCTCTGTTCTTTTGGTAATGATTCACGGGTGACTGTTGATATTGGTTTTTAGGGGGGCCCCTATTTGATTTTTTGGACTTAAAGGGGTGCTCCTTCCCCCCTCTTCCTCCTTCTCCCCGTTGTAGTGGGGGTCCTAATCCCCTTTATATAAATATGATACAAACCCTCTTTATTATATGGTGAGAGTTTTTCTTTAATTTCGCTTATTTCCTGTTGCAACTTGGTGGCTTTTTTGCGTTTTTTGGATACCAAAAAATTCAGAAAAGCTAATCCTACACCATTAAAATAAAGGAACCACTCCTGGGGTTCCTGGTCTCCCTTATCAGGGTAAATATGCCACCTAAGGCTTCTAGGAATCATCTTCTGTTTAAGGTATCTCTCCAAGAAAATATAATAAAGAGGGTTTGTATCATATTTATATAAAGGAACTCAGAGAGATTTTAATTGAGGAGGAAGAGGAACAGAGGATAAAAAAGAGGAAGAAATATTTAAGAGACGTTGAGGATTACAAAACAAATAACGTCTTTAAATGGCAGGAGCTATACAGAGAGAGTGAAACGGGAGACATAGATAACATGGAAAATATGGAAGCCAGTAATGGGACACAAGGCCCCCCCCCCCCCGGAGAATAAAAAAGAGGGAAGAGGATTAGGACCCCCACTACAACAGGGAGAAATAGGAAGAGGGGGGAAGGAGCGCCCCTTTAAGTCCAAAAAATCAAATAGGGGCCCCCCTAAAAACCAATATCAACAGTCACCCGTGAATCATTACTAAACGAACAGAGATATACTACAGGCTTCAGGCCCCATGAGAGAGGGTAGAGGTAATAGACCACCTTATACCCCTCTAGATAATCGCAACCAATATCCCCAGGGAAGAGCCAATATGGACTATATGGGGAGTATGAGGATCCCTCAGCCATGAGACCATATGGAGATGAGCAGCAGGGGGGAACATGGGAGTCCCCTAACCCATCCTGGAGATATGGGGCTCCGGTTGAAAACCGATACTACCCCCTTAGGGAGCGATATGAGAGCTACAGAGGGGAGGAATCACCCAGAGGCAGTTATGGGGGTTACGGAAATTTCCATCCAGACCCTTTTGGGACACTACCTAATGTAGCTACACTTAGGAATAAACCAGAAAGTTTTTTAGGAAAACACCCAGGCAAAAAAGGAAGACAAAAAGAGGATGTAGGGGAGGAAAACAGAACACCCAAAAAAAGAAAGAGGTAGAGAATGGGGGGATCTTTAACTTAAGCGGTATAGAACTAACAGATACAGAGAAGAAGACATTGAATTTGGGTCTAAAATTTGCTCCTAAACAGAGTATAAGTAAATTTCAAATGTTTATAGACCTTCAAAAATATGTAAGAAAACTAAACATGAAACGTCATTTTCTAACTAATCCCATCATACGAAATTCAGGGTCACAGCTGAATAGGGTACCAAGGAAGACAGGCCTTAGAAATGCGTCTCTTTTTAATCCTCCAGAGAAACCAGCTCCCAGTATAACAGTGTTCAAAAACCTGATAATGCAAGATTTACAAAAGGTACAATTCAGGAATAATAAAGATACTAAACAAAATGAGATCGATAGGGGTATAAAAACATTGTGCGAGAAAAAAGAACTAATAATACGCCCCGCGGATAAAGGGGGGGGAATTGTCCTTCTTAAGAAACAAGAGTATATGGAGGAAATGAATCATTTGCTATCTGACAGGGAGACCTACACTATCCTGAGGCGTGACCCCACGGGGGTCTGAATTGATCCTTTGTATTTTTATATGTTTTTATTGAAGATAATGTCAGGGGTATATGTAAAAGTTATATTAATCCTCTGCTAGGAGAGAATTTCTGGTTCCTTATGTGAAGTTCCTTTGTATTTTTCTGGTTAGACTGCTGCATAACCATACAGAGGAGCTGATTAAACGTGAACTAGAGGATGATTAATAGTAATATATGTCATTTAAAGGTTGATATATGTATAATAAATGGAAGTGTGAATCAGGAACGCCCAATTATACATATGAAAGAAAAATATTTTAAATTTTTTTAATAATTTTTTAATTTTTCGAAATTTTTCTTGTTTTTGAGCTAATTTCTTTCTTCCCTATATAGTGGTGAAGAAAAGTAGTTAGTTTTGATATTTAAAGAGCAGTCTTTGAAGAAAAAATAACTTTATATCAAGTGACCACAGGAAGGGGATGTGGGAATGTCACTTCCTGTGTCTCCTGCCATATGAGTATAAAAACGTGATGTGTCAGCATTCAGTCATGTCTCCATTCCCAGTGGAAGCCTGTTTAGGGGAAACGCGTCGGGTGGAGCTAGAGGCTGTGACGCCATCACGTTTGTCTGGTCTTTCTCCATGCAGTCAGCCGGTTTGCTCCCGCTCTGCATGTATGCTGATTTTTAGCTAATTTTTATCTGGTTCCCATTTTTATCTGAGTTCGGTTTGGTGTATACTTGGGAGTTTTTTGATTTGTAGTTCCTGATGTGCAGTGGAGTGTTGCTGTGAACATTTGCAGTGGAAAGAATTGTTTTAAAGTGACTGTGAAAGAGATTTTGAATAAATCTATAAAACACATTTGCACTATGGAGCCCTTTTCGTTTTATTCCCACTGAGGTGTAACTTCTGTATGGATGAACTAATATTTTGAAACCGGATACATTGTATCAGTGAGGATAGATCTGCCTGTGAATTGGAGCGCAGTGGCTGAGGAAATCTCCCAGGAAAACGCCCAGATCTGCCTGTGAATTGGAGCACAGTGGCTGAGGAAATCTCCCAGGAAAACGCCCAGGTGATAATCTAAGGCAGGCAGGCTAATGCAACATGCTCATCTGATCTCACTAACCTGAGATCCATCTGATCCGGTAAGCGGCCTTTTTTACCATATTTGTGAAAAGGAGGAATATCGGTGTGTCTCTTTCTATAAAGAAGATTGGTGCTAATATCAACCTAGCATATTTCCATCAAGGACTGATCATTGTTTCTACATCTAAGATGTTCAAGGGGAATAAGTGTCCCACTGATAAACATTTTTAGCACTAATTTGGATATGTATGGTGTTCACCACATTGTTGCGAATTGATAGTCACAAGTAACATTGTTACTAGCAACATATGTTTCAGGGTGCTTACTACATTGTTGCGGATTGATTTTCATAAGTAACATTGTAATTAATAACACATGTTTGGTTTCACTGTTGAACACGTGGTGTGAGTATAGGATTTAAATGTTCCTAATATAGAAAAATAAGTCAATTTCACGATTTTTTTAAATATATGTCTAATGTAATAACGTTTTTCATGAGTTTTTGGCCGGATTGAAATGGCTTTAAGTGTGGTATACCAATAGTAGTCATAACTATCGGGATCACTTATATTTAATACACACTAAGATATGATGCACGCTGGTTACACTATTTACTATTCTTCATTTATAGGAATCATATGGTGAGGAATAAAGAGGCCATTCTAGTAAAAAAACACACCTGATCTGTTTTCATGCATTTTACTCTTCCTCACAGCACAGTAGATGGGATACGGGTCTTCACCGATATCGCAAATCTCTTTGTGACTGGACAGCTTTTCTTCATTAATCTGCAGAAAAAAAAAATAAAAAAAAATAAAAAGTGTAATAGTGGAAGTTGTTTTAGGGTACCCCAAGGCTCAGCATCATTGGTGGCAAGCCCCCACCCCAGGCTCAGCATCATGGTGGTGTGCCCCCCTCCCAGCTCAGCTTTTTTTTGGCTGGTACAAGCCAAGAGGACAGCTGGGGTTAATTTAAAAGCAAGGTCATGAACAGGCAAGCAGCAAAAACTAGAATTATTATGTCCAAGTCAGGATGGTATCTTGTGATCAATAATGAATAACTTAATTAACTGTAAATGTATGAAAAACAAAGTTAGTAAAAAACGCCAAGACCTGGATTCAGGTCACTATCCCAGAATACACTGCTGCTGTGTTTGTCATATCTGAAAACTGCACATCAGAATGATTACTAATCAGCTGAACTGATGTACAAATCATGACTTTTTCCCGTAGAAGTCAACTTTAGCTCCATTACCTTCTGCTACCCAAGCTTTAATTAGCAATGTTATCCATTACCATACTTGTCTTAGAAGGTTAATTAGAACTGTATCTGAAATAAAATGAACTGGAATGTACCAAAACAATAATAAAGTATCAAAAACCCTTTTAATATCAGTCCTCACCAAGAATGAGCCAATGGTTTGCTCCACTCCGTTTAGACCAATTTTTTTTTTTTTTTTTGGTGCTTGGACGAATGTGCAGACTTATTCCCGAGCAAAATGCGTATGTATGCATGATCACTGGCATTCCCCAGTTACAAACGCAAAAGGGGCAGAGATAGCAGGGACATTGTCATATGGGCATATTTGGCCAATGTCACCACCAGCCAAGCTCTCCTATTTATATGAATGACGACAGCTCATGGAAAATAAAATTCAGCTAGTGGTACTGTTAGCATAGGTTGTGTGCACCAGGTCCCTCTTTTAAGAGGTCAGCAGACACCACGATGGATTCACAGCTAGGAATGTTTGTGAGTTTTATTTAAATAAAGGGCTTGTCAAACATTTGGGTGTCTTTATTACACCCCCTCATGTTGAGGGCATGTGTCCTGTTATGGTTTGGGGGGGTGCACTTTGAAGTTCACCAAACCCAGGACAGTTTGGCTCATCCTGAGTTCTTACAAATGCCTCAGATTGCCGGTACTGATAACATCTAAGAGGAAGTTAGGATGCAGACAAACTGCAACAAAGAGGCTGATATTGATGAACAGTAAAATAAAGAGACTGTGATGCCTCCATTATTCAATAAGCAAAAGTCAAGTCACTTCAGAGCTAAAGGTTCTCCTTGGTTTAAAACCTTGGACAGGACCCGGCATGTACGTACTTTATTCACGACGAAGAACACGAATGTATAGGCCCAAAGATCTATCAGAGTGTATGAGTCTCCAAGAAATTTCTCTTTTATCTTCTCCCATGGCTTTGTCCAGTCCCGGTCAGTTTCCAATTTGATTCGCTCACATAACCAAAACTCCAGATCTTTCATGTATGAAAAGTCCGACCAGTTACTTTTAGCATACAGAGAGGACATACACCTGGAACATTAAAGTAGTAAGTCAGATGTTTGATAGGCAAGTTATTCATTCAACATGCTTCCTTTTCCTGAAATCTCTACCCCATTTGTTGTTTAACCGCTTCAGCCCCGGAAGGATTTGTCCCCTTCCTGACCAGGCCATTTTTTGCAATACGGCACTGCGTCAATTTAACTGACAATTGCGTGGGTGTACCCAAACAAAATTTATATCCTTTATTTTCCCCACAAATAGAGCTTTCTTATAGTGGCATTTGATCACTTCTGCAGTTTATTTTTTGCGCAAAAAAAAATAAAAAAATTATATAACATACACACTCAATAAGCGTATATTTGTAGACGCTATAACTTTTTGGCAAACCAAATAGGGGAAAGATTTATGGCACTTTTATAGTTTTTTTACACTAGTAATGGCGGTGATCTGCAATTTTTAGCAGGACTGCAACATTACAATGGACACTTGACACATTTTTGGCAATCAGAGCTAAAAATAGTCACGGATTACTGTCTAAAAGTCACTGGCAGGGAAGGGGTTAACACTAGGGGGCGATCAAGGGGTTAACTGTGTTCCCTATGTGAGTTTCTAACTGTGGGGAGGGAATGTGGCAGACTAGGAGAGAGATCATTAACCACTTGCCGACCGCCTCACGCATATATACGTGAGCAGAGCGGCACGGGCAGGCAAAATCACGTACCTGGTACGTGATTGCCTTCCCGCGGGCGGGGGGTCCGATCGGACCCCCCCCCCGGTGCCATCGGCGGTCGGCGTTTGGCTGGGAGAGTTGAGAGACGAGGGGGAGACCATCCGATCGTGGCCCCCCCCTCGCGATCGCTCCCAGCCAATGAGAAACATCCCCTGCCTCTGTATAGTACACAGAGGCAGAGGATGTGATGTCATCTCTCCTCGGCTGGCCAGTTTCCGTTCCAGCACCGAGGAGAGATGACATGTAAGTGCACCAACACACACACAACACAGTAGAACATGCCAGGCACACTAAACACCCCCGATCCCCCCCCGATCGCCCCCCGATCCCCCCCCAATCACCCCCCCCCCTGTCACAAACTGACAGCAAGCAGGTTTTTTTGTTTTGTTTTGTTTTTTTCCTGATTACTGCATAGTGTCAGTTTGTGACAGTTAGCAGTGGTAGGACAGTTAGTATTACCCCCCTGTAGGTCTAGGGTACCCCCCTAACCCCCCCTAATAAAGTTTTAACCCCTTGATCACCCCCTGTCACCAGTGTCGCTAAGCGATCATTTTTCTGATCACTGTATTAGTGTCGCTGGTGACGCTAGTTAGGAACGTAAATATTTAGGTTCGCTGTCAGCGTTTTATAGCGACAGGGACCCCCATATACTACCTAATAAATGTTTTAACCCCTTGATTGCCCCCTAGTTAACCCTTTCACCACTGATCACCGTATAACTGTTACGGGTGACGCTGGTTAGTTCGTTTATTTTTTTTAGTGTCAGGGCACCCGCCGTTTATTACCGAATAAAGGTTTAGCCCCCTGATCGCCCGGCGGTGATATGCGTCGCCCCAGGCAGCGTCAGATTAGCGCCAGTACCGCGAACACCTACGCACGCACCGTACACGCACCGTACACCTCCCTTAGTGGTATAGTATCTGAACACATCAATATCTGATCCGATCAGATCTATACTAGCGTCCCCAGCAGTTTAGGGTTCCCAAAAACGCAGTGTTAGCGGGATCAGCCCAGATACCTGCTAGCACCTGCGTTTTGCCCCTCCGCCCAGCCCACCCAAGTGCAGTATCGATCGATCACTGTCACTTACAAAACACTAAACGCATAACTGCAGCGTTCGCAGAGTCAGGCCTGATCCCTGCGATCGCTAACAGTTTTTTTGGTAGCATTTTGGTGAACTGGCAAGCACCAGCCCCAAGCAGCGTCAGATTAGCGCCAGTACCACTAACACCCACGCACGCACCGTACACCTCCCTTAGTGGTATAGTATCTGATCGGATCAATATCTGATCCGATCAGATCTATACTAGCGTCCCCAGCAGTTTAGGGTTCCCAAAAACGCAGTGTTAGTGGGATCAGCCCAGATACCTGCTAGCACCTGCGTTTTGCCCCTCCGCCCGGCCCAGCCCAGCCCACCCAAGTGCAGTATCGATCGATCACTGTCACTTTTTTTTGTAGCGTTTTGGTGAACTGGCAAGCGCCAGCGGCCTAGTACACCCCAGTCGTAGTCATACCAGCACTGCAGTAACACTTGGTGACGTGGCGAGTCCCATAAGTGCAGTTCAAGCTGGTGAGGTGGCAAGCACAAGTAGTGTCCCGCTGCCACCAAAAAGACAAACACAGGCCCGTCGTGCCCATAATGCCCTTCCTGCTGCATTCGCCAATCCTAATTGGGAACCCACCACTTCTGCAGCGCCCGTACTTCCCCCATTCACATCCCCAACCAAGTGCAGTCGGCTGCATGAGAGGCATTTATATGTCCTCCCAAGTACCCCTACCCAACGAACCCCCCCCAAAAAGATGTGTCTGCAGCAAGCGCGGATATAGGCGTGACACCCGCTATTATTGTCCCTCCTGTCCTGATAATCCTGGTCTTTGCATTGGTGAATGTTTTGAACGCTACCATTCACTAGTTGAGTATTAGCGTAGGGTACAGCATTGCACAGACTAGGACACACTTTCACAGGGTCTCCCAAGATGCCATCGCATTTTGAGAGACCCGAACCTGGAACCGGTTACAGTTATAAAAGTTACAGTTACAAAAAAAAAGTGTAAAAAAAAAAAAAAAACACAAACAAAAATAAAAAAAAATAGTTGTCGTTTTATTGTTCTCTCTCTCTCTATTCTCTCTCTGGTGTTCTGCTCTTTTTTACTGTATTCTATTCTGCAATGTTTTATTGTTATTATGTTTTATCATGTTTGCTTTTCAGGTATGCAATTTTTTATACTTTACCGTTTACTGTGCTTTATTGTTAACCATTTTTTTGTCTTCAGGTACGCCATTCACGACTTTGAGTGGTTATACCAGAATGATGCCTGCAGGTTTAGGTATCATCTTGGTATCATTCTTTTCAGCCAGCGGTCGGCTTTCATGTAAAAGCAATCCTAGTGGCTAATTAGCCTCTAGACTGCTTTTACAAGCAGTGGGAGGGAATGCCCCCCCCCCCACCGTCTTCCGTGTTTTTCTCTGGCTCTCCTGTCTCAACAGGGAACCTGAGAATGCAGCCGGTGATTCAGCCAGCTGACCATAGAGCTGATCAGAGACCAGAGTGGCTCCAAACATCTCTATGGCCTAAGAAACCGGAAGCTACGAGCATTTTAGGACTTAGATTTCGCCGGATGTAAACAGCGCCATTGGGAAATTGGGAAAGCATTTTATCACACCGATCTTGGTGTGGTCAGATGCTTTGAGGGCAGAGGAGAAATCTAGGGTCTAATAGACCCCAATTTTTTCAAAAAAGAGTACCTGTCACTACCTATTGCTATCATAGGGGATATTTACATTCCCTGAGATAACAATAAAAATGATTTAAAAAAAATATGAAAGGAACAGTTTAAAAATAAGATAAAAAAGCAAAAAAATAATAAAGAAAAAAAAAAAAAAAAAAAAAAAAAAAGCACCCCTGTCCCCCCTGCTCTCGCGCTAAGGCGAACGCAAGCGTCGGTCTGGTGTCAAATGTAAACAGCAATTGCACCATGCATGTGAGGTATCACCGCGAAGGTCAGATCGAGGGCAGTAATTTTAGCAGTAGACCTCCTCTGTAAATCTAAAGTGGTAACCTGTAAAGGCTTTTAAAGGCTTTTAAAAATGTATTAATTTTGTTGCCACTGCACGTTTGTGCGCAATTGTAAAGCATGTCATGTTTGGTATCCATGTACTCGGCCTAAGATCATCTTTTTTATTTCATCAAACATTTGGGCAATATAGTGTGTTTTAGTGCATTAAAATTTAAAAAAGTGTGTTTTTTCCACAAAAAATGCGTTTGAAAAATCGCTGCGCAATTACTGTGTGAAAAAAAAAAAATGAAACACCCACCATTTTAATCTGTAGGGCATTTGCTTTAAAATAATATATAATGTTTGGGGGTTCAAAGTAATTTTCTTGCAAAAAAAAATAATTTTTTCATGTAATCAAAAAGTGTCAGAAAGGGCTTTGTCTTCAAGTGGTTAGAAGAGTGGGTGATGTGTGACGTAAGCTTCTAAATGTTGTGCATAAAATGCCAGGACAGTTCAAACCCCCCCAAATGACCCCATTTTGGAAAGTAGACACCCCAAGCTATTTGCTGAGAGGCATGTCGAGTCCATGGAATATTTTATATTGTGACACAAGTTGCGGGAAAGAGACAAATTTTTTTTTTTTTTTTTTTTTTTTGCACAAAGTTGTCACTAAATGTTATATTGCTCAAACACGCCATGGGGATTTGTGAAATTACACCCCAAAATAAATTCTGTTGCTTCTCCTGAGTACGGGGATACCACATGTGTGGGACTTTTTGGGAGCCTAGCCGCGTACGGGACCCCGAAAACCAAGAACCGCCTTCAGGCTTTCTAAGGCCGTAAATTTTTGATTTCACTCTTCACTGCCTATCACAGTTTCGGAGGCCATGGAAAGCCCAGGTGGCACAAAACCCCCCCAAATGACCCCATTTTGGAAAGTAGACACCCCAAGCTATTTGCTGAGAGGTATAGTGAGTATTTTGCAGACCTCACTTTTTGTCACAAGGTTTTGAAAATTGAAAAAAAAAAAAAAAAAAAATTTTTTTCTGGTCTTTCTTCATTTTCAAAAACAAATGAGAGCTGCAAAATACTCACCATGCCTCTCAGCAAATAGCTTGGGGTGTCTACTTTCCAAAATGGGGTCATTTGGGGGGGGGTTGTGCCATCTTGGCATTTTATGGCCTTCAAAACTGTGATAGGTAGTGAGGAGTGAAATCAAAAATGTATGCCCTTAGAAATCCTGAAGGTGGTGCTGGGTTTTCGGGGCCCCGTACGCGGCTAGGCTCCCAAAAAGTGCCACACATGTGGTATCCCCGAACTCAGGAGAAGCAGCTGAATGTATTTTGGGGTGCAATTCCACATATGCCCATGGCCTATGTGAGCAATATATCATTTAGTGACAACTTTTTGTAAATTTTTTTTTTTTTTTTGTCATTATTCAATCACTTGGGACAAAAAAAATAAATATTCAATGGGTTCAACATGCCTCTCAGCAATTTCCTTGGGGTGTCTACTTTCCAAAATGGGGTCATTTGGGGGGGGTTTGTACTGCCCTGCCATTTTAGCACCTCAAGAAATGACATAGGCAGTCATAAACTAAAAGCTGTGTAAATTCCAGAAAATGTACCCTAGTTTGTAGACGCTATAACTTTTGCGCAAACCAATAAATATACGCTTATTGACATTTTTTTTACCAAAGACATGTGGCCGAATACATTTTGGCCTAAATGTATGACTAAAATTTAGTTTATTGGATTTTTTTTATAACAAAAAGTAGAAAATATCATTTTTTTTCAAAATTTTCAGTCTTTTTCCGTTTATAGCGCAAAAAATAAAAACGGCAGAGGTGATCAAATACCATCAAAAGAAAGCTCTATTTGTGGGAAGAAAAGGACGCAAATTTCGTTTGGGTAGAGCATTGCATGACCGCGCAATTAGCAGTTAAAGCGACGCAGTGCCGAATTGTAAAAAGTGCTCTGGTCAGGAAGGGGGTAAATCCTTCCGGGGCTGAAGTGGTTAATCCTACCTAGTAGGGACACACGATCCGTCTCCTCTGCTGACAGAACCAGGATTTGTATGTTTACACACAGCCAGTTCTCAGCCATTTAATAAAAGTGATCCAAGTGGCTTTTCTACCTCCCGATCACCTTTACAGTAGCCCCCCCCCCCCTTCACTGCCACCTGCAGTGGTTCACCAGCTATCCCATTCCTTTAGGGAGCCCCAGAGTGTTGAAAAGGTCTCCATCTATTAAGCAGGAGGAGATTGAGAAACATCTATTCTCTGATCTCCACTGCAAGCCAGGCCAGGGAAACGCATGCTGGAGTTCTTCCAACAAACTGGGGTTCTTTAAGTGACACTTCCACTTTTGATCATCACTTCCCATTTATAAAACCTGCATTTATATTCCCATCCACCTTAAACTGAACATAGACTGCTTAAATGTCTCCTTGGTAAACTTTGAATTTGTGTTACTGCTGTTTCACATCCATCTATAGACCCATTCACATTATTTTGAGGTTTATTTGGTTTTAAACTGGCTTACCCAAGTTATGGGCTGCCGTAACTTTACATTCCTACCCCCTTGGCCCTGTTGTAGGTTGATTTTGGTGTAAAAAGTTTGCTGTGCTAGTTGTGTGCCGAATATTAACTCCTGATTAGTTGGCAAATCCCATCCACACCCACCACAGTATTAAACAAGAGCACCTTTTTTGGAGGACACAGACCAGGGAGATGCATGCTGGGGTTCTTCCAATAAAGTGGGATTTCTTTAATTAGACAAAACTTCCGCTTCAGCAATTTGCACAAATTGAACATCGAAAGCAAACTTTACAAATCAGCAGACCGCAGGTGACCTAGTTTCCCATTCAGCTCTCCTTCCCCTCTGAAAACATGTACTCTCTACCGCTCATTTTCACAGTTGCAGCCTCTTCTTAAACTCCCCTCACCCCACAAAAAAAAAAAAAAACACCCACACACAGGATTCTGAGACATGTGCCCTTATATAAAACACATGCTCATTACCTACCTCAATTTTCTGCTTCTCCTAATCTCTGCAGATATATCCCCAAACCCTGGGCCTCCCTTATTTAAAAATTGTACCCAATGCATCCATCACCTCACATCCTCTGGAAGCAGTCACAATACTTTTAGTCTCCTCTTAAAACCAGCTTCCCATTCTCCTGTGCCCTCTGGATTGCCCCCTCTGTGTGCAACAAATTCACCACTGTTCACAACCTCTTTGTGACCAACTCCTTTAATTTACTTGCTGTAACCAAAAATTGGCTTCATGAATCCAACACTGCCTCTCCTTCATCCCTCTCCCATGGTGGCCTTCACTGGACTCACTCCTAGACCTAGTGGATGCAAGGGAGGTGGAATATAACCAGAGCACCAGGTAATCTCCACCCTCACTGTTCCTCATCATTTGAAGCTCACTGTACACATCTATTCTCTCCAATTTTCTTAAGTGCTGTGATCTACCGACCCCCTGGACCATTATCAACTCTCCTTGACAAGTTTTCTGCCTGGATACCCTACTTTCTCTTGTCTGCAATTTCCACAATCCTTCTCGGCAACTTCAACATCCCTGTTCATATGAACACTACTACTTCTAAAACTTCCTAGTCTAAACTCTTCATTTGACCTGAAGCAATGGGTACAGGCGTACTCTGTCTCCCACTACCTTTCCTTCCAATCGCCTAACTATCATTCGAAAAAACTATCGCCACTTTAACCCTTCTCTTTTTTGCTACTGACCACCTGTCCTACCCCAATCTAACCACTTCCATGTACAATAGATCCCTATCCTCTGCCCTGGACAAGCTTGCCCTCATCACTACACAGAATCAGGTCCCGACCCTACAACCCAGGCAAACAGATGACACCAGAAGTCTCAAAAACTTCAATTAAAATCTGCCCTCCTAAAATGCAATTCCTGCCTCCTCCCCAAGCAGACCTATTTTATCTCATTAACACCTTCTCATCCAGTCCATGTCAACTCTTCTCTGCCTTTAACTCTGCTTCGTCCTCCACTGCTTCCACCCACTAACTGCCCAGGAGATCGCCAATCACTTTAAATATAAAAGATTTAATTTGATGAAATCTCCACTTTACCGGTATCTCCCCCACACCCATGTCAACAGGTATAATCAACACTTCCCTTATTCAACCCTACTGAAGAGAATCTAATGGTATTTCCGTATAGCTGACAACACCTGCTAGGTATAATCACATCAATTACCACACTCACAAGACCCTCTCAGTACTGAGGAGCTTCTTGGTGAACACAAAAAGTGATAATGCAGAGGTTATGTTCAAAGCTATCCGATTTAATTCTGGGCGGGTATACAACTTATATATGTTATCATTACCCAATCATTATATGGAAGATGGGCGTGGTTAATACAGAGGTGTACATTTCACAACATTACATGTCATCAATTATGCCATCTGCTTTCTTGACTTTACCTAGAGTCTGAATATACAAGCTAAGATTTATGAATTTATATGACTCCATGGCCGCACAAGATGGAGTCACCTCTGTTCAGTCATTACTACACCTACTACTATAGACAAGGTTGCTAAACTTATTTCTAACACCCAAACCACCTGTCCCCTGGACCCTCACAAATACTATGGTCACCCTCAGATTCTATCCTACACTCTCTAACACAGCTTCAATCTCCCTCTTTTCTGGCACCTTCCCAAACATTCTCTAGTCACACACATACTTAAACAAGCCTTCCTTGGACCCTACCAATCTTAATCTACACCCCATTTCCTATAGACTCCATGAATGCCTGGTCTACAAACAAAAAAGTAATGAAGTTGAGAGACAATGATTTCATTACTTCTATTTAAGAGCTGTCGTTCCCTGGCCACTGTAGCTAGAGAAGCAGCTAATCAAGCATGGTCTCTGCTGGATTAGCAGGGGAGACACAATAGGTCTAATAGACCCTTCATGTCTCCATAAAGGACCTATTCCCTGCCTATGCTATCACATAGTAGGTTTGTTAGTCCCCTTGAGATAGCGGGGGGGGGGGGGGTTGGCATAGCCTGGTAATTAAGGGGGTAAAATCTTCCAAGGCTGAAGTTTTAAAATCTATTTAGTTAAATAGAAAATTTAACGTGAAACATTTTTTAAATTGCCCTGGGCGTGAAGTGGTTAAAAAAAAAAAACGCAACAATAGAAGTCAATTATATATTCAATTATATAAATTGTTAGAATATACTTATATATACCATGTTGCTCCAGATATCGCACTGATGAAGGTCACGGTACCCAAAAGGTTGAGTTCAGCCAGTTTAGAAATCGTTCCCAGAAAACCAACCATGGCACGGAGTCCACCCCCAGATCCCAAGACCGCGATGACAGGAGGGTTGCAATTCTTCAGGAAAAAACAAACATGAAAAGGCTTACTTTAGATGGAATGTGGATTGAACAGTGGTAAGCAATTGATAAAACAGCATGAAAACTGAATACAAGTATGGGATAAATCAACATATGTATAAAGCTATAATATGAGGTTGAAGGGAAATCTTACCTTATATATGATAATAGTCAAGGAATAAATGAATGAGAGTTGTACTCTGATCTCCACTCTTCCAAATTTGTTTAATTCAATCAGCTTTATACCTGAAACATGGCTCCAACCAGAAGCCCCTCTTCCTTAACGCGTTTCATCATGAATGGCTTGGCCATAAGGCTGGATTCACACCTATGCATTTAGTGCTTTTTGCATTTTGCAGATTTGCACTACAGTCCATATAACATGGTTTCCTATGGAACACTTTCTGTAATGCAAATCTGCAAAATGGAAAAATCACTAAAAATGCATAGGTGTGAATCCACCCCGTTTCATTATGAATGGCTTGGCCATAAGGATTAGGGTTATTTTTTAACTATGGTGAGACATTTTAGGGAAGTGGTGGCTTATGGATGGAGACATGAGTGCAGCTGTACTATCACATATGGGATGAAGACTGGAAAATTGTAGAGGCCTCTCTTGCACCTCCTGCCCTACACTCCTAGAGGTGGAGGCAGAGAGTGTTATGGCATGGAGTATCACAAGTACCAGAGTAGCTGGCTGGTGGTGTCCGCTCCTTAGGCGGGTAGAGCTGGAAGTTGCAGTCCTCAGGACAGGATGCTGAAGCAGCTTGGCACCAGAGCAGGAAATGGTAGCAGGGCCAGGAAGCAGGTGGCAGTCAGCTTTATCCAGGCAGAGCAAGTCCAGGAAGTAAGCCAAGATCAGGCGGTGGTCTCAGCGGGGAGCATTGTTAGCTTCAAGAAACTATTAGATAATCACCTGAATGACCGCAATATACAGGGATATGTAATGTAATACTGACACATAATCACACACATAGGTTGGACTTGATGGACTTGTGTCTTTTTTCAACCTCACCTACTATGTAACTATATATGTAACTATATATATATCAGCAACAGCTGGGCAAAGTAGTACATTTGCCTATTCCTTACAATGGCGAGCAAGGATGGGCATCTTTGAACCAGCACCTCGTTTGTTCATGGACAGGAGAGAGGAGCAGGTCTGGAGCAACGCTTACTTGGTTTATGTGGTTTCAAAATCAAGGTTTACAAGACAAAAATACTAAAGACTCACCTCTTTAACATTCATGCCTAAGGACAAAAGCGTCTCCTTTACTTTTCTCATCCTTGCCTTGACAGCTACGGTTTCCCCTTCTGAGCTATCAAGTGTGAAGAAAAAAAGAAAGACAGACAAGACTGTCATTCTGGATTGAATGGAATTCAATACATTCTTTTTAGCAAATGAATAGAAATCTCCCCAACGTGTGAAAAATTCCCTTTTGATCAAGCATTCCTATTAAAGAAGCTATTCTCAACCTGGGTCCTGTGGAGCTCTAAGGTTCCTTGAGTTGTGGCTCATTGACCTCCCATTTAATGGTGCTTGCATAGTGTAAGGGACAACACCACTTGGCAGAGCCAGCTGCATGACACGAAGGATGAGCTGACATCCAAGTCTGATCCTAGGTCCAGACTAAGCTTTGGTCACTTGGTAACTTTAGACAAACACCTGAACTACTGCTTATTTTGGAGAAGCTGTAAGACAGACAAGACAACTATCTCCGCTTCCTGCTGTCAATGTTTGCACCCGTAGGGTCCCTGGGAAACCTTTTCCTTTAAATACATTATCTAAAATTAAAGTCCTGTTGGCAAGATTTTTGAAATACAGGATGACAGATTCATGTTGCCAGCACCACCCAATGTCCATTTTTTTGTTCTTCTGTAGAAAAAGAAGGACTAAATTAACATTTGTGAAAATGACATTACTTACCCATCTACAAGATCAATATTTCCCTGTGAAGACAAAAGAGACACATTGTGTTGTTCAGAAACAGTCTGGTGATACAAACCAAAATGTCAAAACACACATTTTTTCCAGAAATAAAGAAAAGTTCTTGTGACCCCGGAGGAGGTTTCACAGCTCATATACATAGATTTTTGCTCCACTCATTTTATCTCTACAAGTCAGTGGGAATACCAAATCAGTTAGCAGGAGCTTCATGGAAATGAAGGTAGAAAGTAGGGATGGGCGAACGTTTTGGCACGAACATAAGTTCAAACTGAACTTTGGTTGTTCAGAAAACAGCAAACATTATGCAGTGTTCGGGGGAAATTCAAAAGCCGCCGGACCACCATTAACCCCTTCCCACCGAGCGTACGCAGATGTGCGGCCTCGGCTTTCGGGGGTTATACCAGGATGATGCCTGCAGCTGCACGCATCATCCTGGTACTGTGTGTTTTTTTTTTTTTTTTAACAGCCGGCGATCGGCTTTCCAGGGATAACAAGCGATGCAGCTAAAAGCCACTCAGCTGTTACACCGTTGGAGTGGGAGGGGACGTCCCCCCCCTTCCGCCGCTCTCAACGGCCTCCCGATCCACAATCCACCACCTCCAGCGGTTGGGGACAGACTGGCACGAAGCCGGAAACTGCTTAGTTTGTCTCCTGATTGTAAACACGGAAGTGATGTCACTTCCCGTTTACTCAGCTGACGCCGGTAAATAAAAAAAATAATAAAAAAACACACACACAACAGTATTCAGAATTGCCAAAAATGGTGATCTGAATACTTTGAAGTGCAGAGGAGGGATTGGGGGTCTTAGACCCCCGATCCCTCCATAAAGAGTACCTGTCACCACCTATTACTCTCACAAGGGATGTTTACATTCCTTGTGACAATAAAAAGGAATTTTTTTTTAAACACAATTAATATAAAAATAAAAGAATAAAAATTTTAAGGTGCCCTGTCCCCGCGAGCTCAAAGAACACGCATACGGAAGTCGTGCCCGCATATGTACACAGTGTTCAAATCACATGTGAGGTATCGCCGCGATCATCAGAGTGAGAGCAATAATTCTAGCACTAGACTTCCTGTAACTTTAACCTGGTAACCATAAAAAAAATAAATAAAAAAGTTAAAGCGTCGCCTATAGAGATTTTTAGGTACCGTAGTTTGTCGCCATTCCACGAGTGCGTGCAATTATAAAGCGTGACATGTGTGGTATCCATTTACTTGGTGTAACATCTTTCACATTATGTATAATAATAAAAAAAAAATTGGGGTCTCCTCCTGTTTTAGTCTTCCGCCGAAAGGGGAGAGATGTGACGGGAGGGCCCATGGAACTCAGAATCCCTTGGAAAGTAGGGAATGCCCTTGTTTCAGCTCCCCATACACCTCTTATGTCTAAGTCACCCTGTGCTATCCTGGCACAGGGTGAGTGAGAAAATATATCTTGGACTACTTAAAATGGGACAGTAATATTTGTCCACAATATCTCCCAGGATGTATGTAGAGACTATTCTTGGTTTGATTGATTCTGAACTCAACATGTTAATTGAGTGAGCTGATCACATTGTCCTCTATACAATGTAGGAGACGGGCCAACTCCTATTGGAGCTCCTGCTATTGTAAGAAAATGTCCTGTGTTTGTACTTATGATAATTAACTCTGTTACTGTGTGAAGCTCGGTGACCACAAGTCTGGGCAAAAGGTCATGTCTCAGTCACCTAGGCTGTATGAAGGATTAGTTAATTAGTTCATGTTTATTTGTTACAGGTGTATTGTTAGAGTAATATGAGAAGTAGGAGGGAAGCTCCTCTAACGTTGTATAAAGTCTTGTATTCTGGTTCTAATAAAAGTTAGTCCATGTTAGCAGCTAAGCAAGTCTCATCTTGTTTTATGCTTGGGAGCGGTTGGAATATCTTATATCTAGATTCAGACTGAGAGGAAGTGGTATACTGAAGGAAACACTCAAGCGGAGTGTGGCATGTTCCGTGACAGCGGCACTGACAGGTACTGATAAGACGGCACAGATGAGGTGGCACCAATGAGCAGGCACTGACGGGCACTGATGATGGGCAATGATAGGCACTGGTAGGCGGCACTGATATGCAGCACTGATGGGCATTGATAGGCGGCACTGATGGGCACTCATGTGTGGCACTGGGTGGCACTGATAGGTGACACTGATGGGCACTGAAAGGCTGCAAAGATGGGTTCTCATGGGTGGCACTGATAGGCGGCAGTGATGGGCACTGATAGGCGGCACTGCTGGGCACTGATACGTGACACTGATGGGCACTGATACGTGGCACTGATAGGCATCCCTGGTGGCACTGGCAGTGGTAGGCATTGTGAGTGGGCACTGATTGGCAGCTGCCTGGGCATTGATTGGCAGCTGCCTGGGCACAGATTAGTATTTCCCTGGGGGTCTAGGGGGCATACCTGGTGGTCCAGTGTGGATGGCCATCCTGGTGGTCTTGGGTGGGATCTGAGGGGGGCTGTGCTGATAAACAATCAGCACGGACCCCCTTGTCAGAAGAGCAGACAATCAGCTCTCCTTTACTAGCGTCTGTCAGACGCGAGTGAGGAAAAGCCGATCACCGGCTCTTCCTATTTACTTCGTGATCAGCCATGATTGGACACGGCTGATCACGTGGTAAAGAGTCTCCATCAGACTCTTTACCTAGATCGGAGTTGCGGTGTGTCAGTCTGACACACTGCAACAACGATTGCCGCGATGCATGCCCCCGGGGGCGCGCAGCGGCTTAATATCCTGATCACATCATATGACGTTCGGTCAGGATATTTAAACCACTTTGCCTCCATCATTTTGCTATATAGCGGGCGGCAAGTGGTTACTTCACATATACAGCCGGGTGGGCTCTTCCTCCTTCTGAGTGGACATTTAGGAATGTCCCTCAGAAGGAGGGGGATCGATCGTTTGTGTCACCCGGATATGGCGCATCTCCCATCGGCAGGAGGGCTCTGTGATTGGCCATACTGATCACATGAAGGCTGTGTCCAATAAGAGCCATCATGTGATGTAAACAGAGAGTCGGTTGCTGGGCCATCGGCTCTCCTCACATGGAACTTGTCAGTGAGGAGAGGAGAACAGATCACTGAAGCCAGCCGGTGATCAATGAGTATGAGCTGTTTTTTACAGCTTTTTACACACTGATCACCGGCACAGTGTCCCCTAAATAGTGTCCCCAAAACACCTTCCCCACATACATTTCCCCACACAGTAAAAACTCATGTCCCCCACATATGTAACACTAAAATCATATGTCCGTCATCATCTGCGAACATCTGAACATGATCATCTGCATACATGTGTCCGTGATCACACAAACCAATTATTATACACTTAACTGGGTTTTTTTTTTACCAAAGACATGTAGCAGAATACATTTTTGGCTTTAATTTTTTGACAGAATTTGATTTTATTAGATTTCTTTTAAAGCAGAAAGTAGAAACATTGGCCTGGGAAGGAAGGGGGTGAAAGTGCCCGGTATTGAAGTTGTTAAGCATTATTAAAATCACTGCTCCCGAAAAAACAGCCGTTCTTAAAACTTTTTTTTGCATTGATGCATGTCCCCTGGGGCAGGACCCAGGTCCCCAAACACTTTTTATGGCAATAACTTGCATATAAGCCTTTAAAGTGGTACAACCACTTTTACCTACAGGTAAGCCTATATTAAACCGTGGAGGTTTAGGAGATATTTACAATAAAGCCGTACGCCGATGTCTATGGCACATGCGCACTTTAGAAAGGGGTCATGCCGTGACTGGCGGCTCCCACGCGCATGCATGAGAGTGACGTAATGCGACTCTGGCCAGTCACAGAGCCGGAGTTTGCGGCCCCCAGAAGGAAGAGGAGTGAAAATGGACCCTCGCTGCTAGTGGGGACAGCGGTGACATTGCAGGCTTTGGTTTCAGTTAAGTGACACATAATGGGATACTATACAATGCATAGTAGCCCATTATGCTTTACCTTTACTTTATAGAGTAAAAAACATGTATCATTTACACATAACAAGAATACATAATAAGTATCAAATGAAAAACAGAACACAACATGTACAAACATAAATCATCCTGTGTAAATTCCAAGGGATAAAATGCGCTAATGCCCGACGCGTTTCCAGTATACAGTGTTCAGATACCTTCATCAGGGGTTAAGAGTTCGAGAAATTTACATAGATATTGATTCTAAAAATACAAAGAGATATATCAGACATAACATACCATTTGGAACGTGAATAGTATTAAAAGACTTTAGCCCAATAAAAAAACAAAAAAATTTAAATAAGTGTAAATGAATATGCAAACAAAAATGAAATAATGAAATAATAAATAATAATAATAAATAATAAACAACAAACAAAAGTTAGGTGAGGACACATACCCAATGGAATGATTCCATGTGAGAGGGGCACCAAGAGTTATTAAATCCGATTAAATGTTGCATGGACGCCAGACTGTAATATTGGACAGATTATTTTTTAAGTGCACTACGTCTACAATCTCTGTATAGCAAAAGAAATATATACTCAGTGACGGGAAAACCGCACTGAGACAATAACAAGAATGAAAGAAATGAAAAAAAGAAGGAAATGAACAAGCAAAAATGAGTGCACTGCTAATGGAAATGGATAGCAGGCAAAGTGAGTTCACCCCCGGATAAGTGTCCTTTACTCATATGTAGAATTCCCAAAAGGGGAAAAAGGGGAGGACCTGGTGGGATAACCAGTGTGAACCCACCAGGGATCAAGAGAGAAAGAGGGGGGAGGGGGAAGGAAGAGAGGAAAAGGGGGGAGTCCTGAAGATAAAAAGCTCCCCACTAAGATATACCAAGATAGGCAGCATAAGAATGGATGTAGCCATAAAGAACCAATAGAAGAGGGATAAGAGAAAATACCAAACTAGACCCCCTCTGCAAGTTGCATAAAGGGAGCAGGTACGCCACCTCAAAGAACAAACTACTAGTGGAAAATAACATGACAGAAAAACATAAAATGAACGGAATAACATAAAATAGGAAAGGAGGGTGCAGAGGAAAAGATGCAGAGAAAAAATAGTCCAATGGTCTGGCGCCATCTAGTGGAAATACATCAGTGCAACAACCCATGGTATCTCACATGGAATCAACCTCAATCTAAATGCGTTCATTGGGACATGCATCCACCAGAACTTAATTGTGGGGGAGGATTGATAACTGCTCACTATAATTTTGCAAATCCAGGCCTATATGTAATTAGTAAGCAATTAGTTAGCACTGACATTAGTGGTAGACCTTGCAGATATACAACCCTGGATATAGATAGTAAACGTGTCAACATTAAAAGACTTTTATTTATTGTTTATTATTTAAATAAGGGCAAAGCTTCTCAGTTTGGGGACTAAAAGGTTGAATACCTAGGTGACTGTAGAATGCATAAAAAGGAGAGGTGGCAATGGTGGATAGATGCACCCTGGGGTGCTGTGAGTGCCTACCCATGCAAGGACGGAGAGTAGACAGGGGGGTAAGGGGGAAGAGGGATGTTACGGGTATGCTAAATCATACAATTCATCCTAAACCCTCCCATGTCCCCAATGTAAACCCCTCTAGAAAGGGCCGGTAGCTGATGCAATCATTAGGGCCAGGTGGTAAAGTGGCTTGTAAGGCCACTATCCACCTGGTCTCTTTTTGTAATAAGATCTTGTCCCAGTCACCCCCCCTACCCCCCAGGGGTAGGGGGGGTGACTGGGACAAGCTAACATTAAAACCCTCTGATAAAGGGGGGGAATATTGTGATCATGAATAATTTCCAATACTCATCAATGTGCAGTAAAATACTATCTAACAAAGAATGGTACCAACCTATATCTAAAGCAACAATAGAAAAATGTAACAATTAATTTTTCACATTGGTAGATCAGGCATATTTAGATAATATCATTACCCAGCAAACATGGGAATTCATACATACAAGCCACTCTAAAATCCCTACTTTCTACAGCCTCCCAAAAGTCCACAAGTATTTAAATACCCCCCCAGGTAGACCTATTGTCTCCGGAAGGGGTAGCATCACGGAAAACCTAAGTACTGTAAATATATTGATGAACAACTATGCCCATTAGTCACCAACCTACCCGTCTATATTAGAGATACATCTCAGCTGCTACAAAACTTGGAAAATCTCTGTATCCCACCAGATTCAATTCTGGTCACAGTGGATGTGGAGGCACTTTATTGCTCCATTCCACACAAAAAGGGAGTCGAAGTTGTGGGACGCTTCATTTCACAGTTAGACAAAGATGAGAAACCTCTGCTCCAATTCATCTTGCGTGCATTGGATTTCATCTTGCTGCCCCAGGGTGCATCTATCCACCATTGCCACCTCTCCTTTTTATGCATTCTACAGTCACCTAGGTATTCAAACTTCTAGGCCCCAAACTGAGATGCTTTGCTCTTATTTAAATATTAAACAATAAATAAAAGTCTTTTAATATTGACACATTTACTATCTATATCCAGGGTTGTATATCTGCAAGGTCTACAACTAATGTCAGTGCTAATTGCTTACCAATTACATATAGGCCTGGATTTGCAAAATTATAATGAGCAGTTATCAATCCTCCCCCACAATTAAGTTCTGGTGGATGCATGTCCCAATGAACGCATTTAGATTGAGGTTGATTCCATGTGAGATACCATGGGTTGTTGCACTGATGTATTTCCACTAGATGGCGCCAGACCATTGGACTATTTTTTCTCTGCATCTTTTCCTCTGCACCCTCCTTTCCTATTTTATGTTATTCCGTTCATTTTATGTTTTTCTGTCATGTTATTTTCCACTAGTAGTTTGTTCTTTGAGGTGGCGTACCTGCTCCCTTTATCCAACTTGCAGAGGGGGTCTAGCAACGAGCGTTCTATGTTCACTTTGGGAGATTTGCAATTGTGACCCTATTCATCTCTACCCTATCCCAGCTGGCTCTGAACAACTCCCAGACGCTGCGCTCCACTGACAAGAACGTCAGTGGGAGTGGCTTCTGCACGTGCCGGTAGCTACCTCACACTTTACACAGGCATAATGTCATGCATACACGGGCGCATGCGCCAGTGTTCGGCACCGGTGTTCTGCCAAGAAAGTTCCCCTCGGTGGATAAGGACCCCCCTCTACTGCGCAGGCGCAGCACTTACGCAGTAGGAGCCAGCGGAAATAGCCGAATAGAATAGAAATCAGCTGTACACGGCGCCTGTAAGAGGGCCCCTCGTGGGCTTGCCACGCTTCGCTCGCCACGCTTCGGGCACGGCCTCGCTTTGCTCGGCACTTTTTTATTCCCCCTCTAGGTCCACTTGGATGGTGGGGCTTGAATCTGGACCCAAGGCGCTGGCGCCGTGTACAGCTGATTGAAGGTTTTCAGCTTTGGCTATTTTCGGTGGCTCCTTAGTCGTTCGTACTGCACAAGCGCTGCGCCTGTGCAGTACAGGGGGGGTCCTTATCCGCCGGGGGAACTTTCTCGGCAAGACACCGGCACATAAATACAGGGGGACAGCCACTTGGCTATAGGCAAGGATTGAGAGACAGCACGCCACACATCGGACCGGGACATCCTCAAGTAAGTTCAGTGTACTCTTGGGACATTATTACATCTGTAATGGAAGCCCTTTGTACCCCTCAGGTTTAGTTAAACATTTACATTCTTTATTGGTATATGCAGGATTCACCTACCCAGGGACACAGGGACACTTGGATATTTATCCACCAGTCATTCAGCTGACATTTCAGGCTCCAGCGACTGTCTGTCCCATATCCTTTATACTTACATATTATGGTAACCATATTGGCATAGATTACAGGTTTGGTATTTTCTCTTATCCCTCTTCTATTGGTTCTTTATGGCTACATCCATTCTTATGCTGCCTATCTTGGTATATCTTAGTGGGGAGCTTTTTATCTTCAGGACTCCCCCCTTTTCCTCTCTTCCTTCCCCCTCCCCCCTCTTTCTCTCTTGATCCCTGGTGGGTTCACACTGGTTATCCCACCAGGTCCTCCCCTTTTTCCCCTTTTGGGAATTCTACATATGAGTAAAGGACACTTATCCGGGGGTGAACTCACTTTGCCTGCTATCCATTTCCATTAGCAGTGCACTCATTTTTGCTTTAATTTCCTTCTTTTTTTCATTTCTTTCATTCTTGTTATTGTCTCAGTGCGGTTTTCCCGTCACTGAGTATATATTTCTTTTGCTATACAGAGATTGTAGACGTAGTGCACTTAAAAAATAATCTGTCCAATATTACAGTCTGGCGTCCATGCAACATTTAATCGGATTTAATAACTCTTGGTGCCCCTCTCACATGGAATCATTCCATTGGTTCCATATGTGTCCTCACCTAACTTTTGTTTGTTGTTTATTATTTATTATTATTATTTATTATTTCATTATTTCATTTTTGTTTGCATATTCATTTACACTTATTTACATTTTTTTGTTTTTTTATTGGGTTAAAGTTTTTTAATACTATTCACGTTCCAAATGGTATGTTATGTCTGATATATCTCTTTGTATTTTTAGAATCAATATCTATGTAAATTTCTCAAACTCTTATCCCCTGATGAAGGTATCTGAACACTGTATACTGGAAACGCGTCGGGCATTAGGGCATTTTATCCCTTGGAATTTACACAGGATGATTTATGTTTGTACATGTTGTGTTCTGTTTTTCATTTGATACTTATTATGTATTCTTGTTATGTGTAAATGATACATGTTTTTTACTCTATATCATTAAAAGATTACATTTTATTATTGAGTTGGTGGTCTGTCAAAGTCCCATTTTGGAAGATAAACTTATTTGGTTCAGATGGTGTCAACATGTGTGGCGGCAACCAGGTGAGGAGTAGTGATGGGCAGAACACCCCCCCAGTTCAGTTCGCACCAGAACATCCGAACAGGCAAAAAATGTTGATGAACTAAAGAACATTGTTAAAGTCTATGATGGGTTTTACTTTCTCTTTATTTCCCTGCAAAGGTAAAGCATAATGGGCTACTATGCATCGTATAGTATCCCATTATGTGTCACTTAACTGAAACCAAAGCCTGCAATGTCACCGCTGTCCCCACTAGCAGCGAGGGTCCATTTTCACCCCTCTTCCTTCTGGGGGCCGCAAACTCCGGCCAGAGTTATGTTACATCACTCCCATGCATGCGCGTGGGAGCCGCCAGTCACGGCATGACCCCTTTCTAAAGTGCGCATGCGCCGTAGACATCGGCGCATGGCTTTATTGTAAATATCTCCTAAACCTCCACAGTTTAATATAGGCTTACCTGTAGGCAAAAGTGGTTGTACCACTTTAACCACTTGATAACTGTGCACTTAAACCCCCTTCCTAACCAGACTAATTTTCAGCTTTCGGTGCTCTCACATTTTGAATGACAATTACTCAGTCATGCAACACTGTACCCATATGAAATTTTTGTCCTTTTTTTCCACACAAATAGAGCTTTCTTTTGGTGGTATTTAATCACCGCTGGGTCTTTTATTTTTTGCGCTATAAAAGAAAAGACCGAAAATGTGGTAAAAAAATTAAATTTTCTTTGTTTCTGTTATAAAATTTAGCAAATTAGTAATTTTTCTTCGTAAATTTTGGCCACAATTTATACTGCTACATATCTTTGGTAAAAATAAGTACACATTGGTGTATATTATTTGGTCTTTGTGACAGTTATAGAGTCCAAAAGCTATGGTGCCAATCTCTGAAAATTGATCACACCTGAAGTACTGACGGCCTATCTCATTTCTTGAGACCCTAACATGCCAGAAAAGTACAAATACCCCCCAAATGACCCCTTTTTGGAAAGTAGACATTCCAAGCTATTTAGTAAGATGCATGGTGAGTTTTCTGAAGTTGTAATTTTTTCCCACAATTCTTTGCAAAATCAAGATTTTTTTTTTCTTTTTTTTTTCACAAAATTGTCATATTAGCAGGTTATTACTCACACACTGCATATGCATACCACAAATTACATCCCAAAACACATTCTGCTATTACTCCCGAGTACGGTGATACCACATGTGTGAGACTTTTACACAGCGTGGCCACATACAGAGGCCCAACATGCAGGGGAGCACCTTCAGGCGTTCTGGAGCACCCAGGCCAATTCTGACATTTCTCTCCTACATGTAAATATCATCATTTATTTGCTAGAAAATTACATAGAACCCCAAAACATTATATATATATATATTTTTTACCAAAGACCCTAGAGAATACAATGGTGGTTGTTTCAACTTTTTATCTCGCACGGTATTTGCACAGCAATTTTTTTAACGCTTTTTTTGGGGAAATAAAACTGTTTTGTGCTTTAAAAAAAAACAAAACAGTAAAGTTAGGCCAATGTTTTTGCATAATGTGAAAGATGAAATTATGCCGAGTAAATAGATACCTAACATGCAACCCTTCAAAATTGCACACGCTCGTGGAATGGCGCCAAACTTTGCTACCTAAAAATCCCCATAGGTGATGCTTTAAAATTTTTTACTGGTTACATGTTTTGAGCTACAGAGGAGGTCTAGGGCCAAAATTATTGCTCTCGCTATACCGATCACAGCGATACCTCACATGTGTGGTTTGAACACCGTTTTCATATGTGGGCGGGACTTATGTGTACATTCGCTTCTGCATGCGAGCACACGGACAGGGGCGCTTTAAAAAAAAAATGTTTCTTTTTATTGTTCATTTTACTTTATTTAATTTTGTTTGATGCTTTTTTCCAAAAAAATAGATGTTTTGATCACTTTTATTCCTATTACAAGGAATGTAAAAATCCCTTGTAATAGGAATATGGCATGACAGGTCCTCTTTACAGTTAGATATGGGGTCATTAAGACCCCACATCTCACCACTAGGCTGGGAAGCCTGAAATAAAGAAATAAAAAAAACGACCCTGGCTTTGATCGTAGAGGTGAGTCGGTAGAAGCACCGGAGGGCAGCGGGAAGGGGGGACGTCCCCTCTTGCCTCCCATAAGAATGATCAAGCAGTGGAACAGCCGCTATGATCATTCTTATGGTGTAGGGCAGGGATATGCAATCAGCGGACCTCCAGCTGTTGCAAAACTACAAGTCCCATCATGCCTCTGGGTGTCATGCTTGTGGCTGCCAGAGTCTTGCTATGCCTCATGGGACTTGTAGTTCTGCAACAGCTGGAGGTCCGCTAATTGCATATCCCTGGTGTAGGGAATTTAGGGGATTTTAATAATGATTAACCACTTCAATACCGGGCACTTCAATACCGGGCACTTCAATACCGGGCACTTCAATACCGGGCACTTTCACCCCCTTCCTTCCCAGGCCAATTTTCAGCTTTCAGAGCTCTCACATTTTCAATAAGAATTGCGCGGTAATGTAACACTGTACCCAAATGAAATTTTTATCATTTTGTTTTCACAAATAGAGCTTTCTTTTGGTGGTATTTATTTACACATAAATGTTTTATTTTTTGCGATATAAGTGAAAAAAAGAGCAGAAATTTTGAAAAAAATGTTTCTACTTTCTGTTTTAAAAGAAATCCAATAAAATCAAATTTTGTCAAAAAATTAAAGCCAAAGTTGTATTCTGCTACATGTCTTTGGTAAAAAAAATCCCGTTAAGTGTATAATAATTGGTTTGTGTGATCACGGACACATGTACGCAGATGATCATGTTCAGATGTTCGCAGATGATGACGGACATATGATTTTAGTGTTACATATGTGGGGGACATGAGTTTTTACTGTGTGGGGAAATGTATGTGGGGAAGGTGTTTTGGGGACACTATTTAGGGGACACTGTGCCGGTGATCAGTGTGTAAAAAGCTGTAAAAAACAGCTCATACTCATTGATCACCGGCTGGCTTCAGTGATCTGTTCTCCTCTCCTCACTGACAAGTTCCATGTGAGGAGAGCCGATGGCCCAGCAACCGACTCTCTGTTTACATCACATGATGGCTCTTATTGGACACAGCCTTCATGTGATCAGGATGGCCAATCACAGAGCCCTCCTGCCGATGGGAGATGCGCCATATCCGGGTGACACAAACGCACGATCCCCCTCCTTCTGAGGGACATTCCTAAATGTCCACTCAGAAGCAGGAAGTGCCCACCCGGCTGTATATGTGCAGTGGCCGGGTGGGAGGTGGTTAACCACTTGCCGCCCGCCATATAGCAAAATGACGGTGGCAAAGTGGTTTAAATATCCTGACCGGACAACATATGATGTGATCAGGATATTAAGCCACTGCGCGCCCCCGGGGGTGCGCATCACGGCAATCGTTGTTGCAGTGTGTCAGACTGACACACCGCAACTCCGATCTAGGTAAAGAGTCCGACGGAGACTCTTTACCACGTGATCAGCCGTGTCCAATCACAGCTGATCATGAAGTAAATAGGAAGAGCCGGTGATCGGCTTTTCCTCACTCGCGTCTGACAGATGCTAGTAAAGGAGAGCTGATCGGCTGCTCTCCTGACAGGGGGGTCTGTGTTGATTGTTTATCAGCACAGCCCCCCTCAGATCCCACCCAGGACCACCAGGGAAGCCGCCCAGGACCACCAGGATGGCCATCCACACTGGACCACCAGGTATGCCCCCAAGACTCCCAGGGAAATACTAATCTGTGCCCAGGCAGCTGCCAATCAATGCCCAGGCAGCTGCCAATCAGTGCCCACTCACAATGCCTACCACTGCCACCAGGGATGCCTATCAGTGCCGTGTATCAGTACCCATCAGTGCCACCTATCAGTGCCCATCACTGCCACCTATCAGTGCTACCCATAAGAACCCATCTTTGCAACCTTTCAGTGCCCATCAGTGTCGCCTATCAGTGCCCACCACTGCCACCCAGTGCCACCCATGAGTGCCCATCAGTGCCGCCTATCAATGCCCATCAGTGCTGCATATCAGTGCCACCCATAAGTGCCACCTACCAGTGCCCATCAGTGCCGCATATCAGTGCCCATCATCAGTGCCCATCAGTGCCTGCTCATTGGTGCCACCTTATCAGTACCTGTCAGTGCCGCCTTATCAGTGCCCATCAGTGAAAGAGAAAATTTTTTTAACAGAAACAAAAGCAAGACTTTTTTCCAAATTTTCGGTCTTTTTTAATTTGTTTAGCAAAAAATAAAAACCGCAGAGGTGATCAAATACCTCCAAAAGAAAGCTCTATTTGTGGGAAAAAATGATAAAAATTTAGTGTGGGTACAGTGTAGCATGACCGCGCAATTGTCATTCAAACTGCGACAGCACTGAAAGCTGAAACAATAAAAAGTGAAATATTCCTTTAAATATTGTGTCTGGGGGGTGTCTATAGTATGCCTGTAAAGTGGTGCATGTTTCCCGTGTTTAGAACAATACCACAGCATAATGACATTTCTAAAGAAAAAATTGTTGTTTAAAACTGATTGCGACTGTAATGAATTGTCGGGTCTCGGCAATATAGATAAAACTCAGTGAAAATTTGCTTGGTTCACCGCCTTCAGCATTCTGCAGAAGCAGTGGGAAGTAATTCATTTATTGGAGGTAATACTACTGCCAGTAAATGATCACTTCCTGCTGTATAGGATGCAGAGCGTCAGTGAATATCCCGGGAGACATCAATAGGATTGGAGAGCTTCCAGACCCTTTATTTAAATTTAGCTTGGAGCTGTCATTTGTCTTTTTTTTTTGGCATAACAACTTCTCGCCCGTCACGTAACACAATGATGGTCGGGTGGTGGCTTTAAGATCCTAAATTGACGGCATGTCCTGTTAGAAAGCGCAGTTCGCGGGGCCGTGCAGCGGCATGACCAGTCCAGGGGACACAGCCAATGACTGATTAAAGTGCTGGCTCGCTGCTGGTACCGTATGACCGCTGTGACCAATCACAGCAGGTCACATGACAGTTGTACACAATTCTTGGCTTCCTTTTATGCCATCCATTGTGTACAACTGTGTTGCTAGCTGTGATTGCTCAATTTGCTCACATGGTACAGACAGGGCCAATCACAGCCTATTTGTACCATGTGGTTAAGAAAGCAGACTGAATGAATCTGTTTCATTCAGTAAAATACTTGCTTATAGCAATGTAATTCACTGCTATAAGCAAACATATTGTGTAAAAAAATAAAATAAATCTATAGTACTATGGTAACATTATATTGCTCTAGTGTGTGTTAAAAAAATAAAAAAATACATTTAAATAAATGTAATCAAAAATACTTTTTTTTTTTGTTCTGTCACCAATCAGTGTCCCTGATCACCACCACACCTGTATATAATGACACTGTACTGCGCTGGTGACAGTATGTTTAAAAAAATCTGATTTTTTTTCTTCGTTTTCCATAAAATTATGACAAAAAATGACAACTTTAAAAACTTGCCATGCCTCTTAGTAAATATCTTGAACTGTCTACTTTCAAAAAAATGTGGATATTTGTACTGTCCTGGTATTTTAGGGCCTCAAGAAATGAGATTGGCCGTCAGTACATTGGGACTGATCGATTTTTTGTGGACTCTAAAACTTTCTTACAGACTAAATAATATACACTGATTTGGGTTTTTCTTTACCAGAGAAATGTAGCAGAATACATGTTTGACCTGAATTTATGAAGATTATTTATTTGCAAAATTTTATAAACAGAAAATGTTTGATATTTTTTCCTTTATTTATCAAAAAATAAAAAAGAAATAAAAACCCCAGTGGTGATTAAATACCACCAAAAGAAAGCTCTATCTGTCTCAAAAAAAATTCTAAAAATGTCATCTGAGTACAGTGTTACATGACTGCGTAATTGTCATTCAAAGTGTGACAATGCTGAAAGCTGAAAATTGGACTGGGCAGGAAGGGGGTAAAAGTGCCTGGTATTGAAGGGGTAAAAAAATTGTAAAAATGATGCAGGGTTCCCATCCCCCACAACATCCATTTCAGACACATCCTATGATTTGCTAAACATTCTTTTCCTTAGTTTGAGATAAAGTACAAAAGGGTTCATCTTTATAGACACCAGGTCACCTACTACACATAACAAACAACTATGGCAGATTTCCAGCACATGGTGTGACTCAGAATCTGCAGAGAAATATTCTGAAGAAATAAAGTAACTCCCCAAAAGAGGAAGTTCACCCGAGTTCAGCACTGAGGATTTTGTATAAATTCCCCGGCAGCTGAAGAGAAAAACTCACTCCAACCTGCAGAGATATCTGTTCCCGGTAGAACTTCACATTCACATAGAAGCAGAATATGAACCTTATTCAGCTCTACCCACACCAAGACTACAGGGGAGAATCTGTGACTATAAACGAGGACAACCCTAACCTGTCAACACTTGGAATCCTTAAAACAACCCAGTCCCTCGTAGTCTCTGGAGACCCATGGATTGTCTACAGTGACATTAACTATCAGGGGGCTTTTAAATGCTTCAAGGCAGGCAATTACAGCACACTCTCATTGTGGGGCAATAAAATCAAGTCTGTGAGAGTCGTGAAGGGCGGTCTAGACAATCCCGGGATCACCCTCTATGAAGATGTCAATTATGAGGGCAGAGCGGTGGTCCTGAAAGCACATGTTGATTCCCTGAAGACCCATGATTTTGATAAAAAGGCTTTATCCCATAAAGTAACTCAAGGAGCTTGGATCCTCTACTCTGCCGATGCATTCAGTGGCGATAAGATGATCATGTTGATGGGAGATGAAGTTCCAGATTATTCTGAGATTAACTGGCAGAATAAATTAAGCTCCCTGGAGCCAGCTGTTGGGGGTGATGGGTGAGATGTGGTGAACTTTCCTCCTCTCCACTGTCTTACCATGAAATCCTGAGCCATGCTCTTTCCTCTGCATCACCTTCCATTTTGCTGATTTCTGCTTGTATGCAAGGCTTGACTGTTACAGAGAGACCAGATTCCCATCACACTGATCCTGATGAAGACCTCCAGAGAACACCAATCCTGATGAAGACCTCCAGAGAACACCAATCCTGATGAAGACCCCCAGAGAATACTGATCCTAAAACTCAACCTTTCAATCTTATTGGCTGAAATGTTTCCTGATTCTGCTGACCTTTCACCAGCCGGACCTGATCAGAACCATATCCCGATAAAATATGGACCTACAGGAAAATGTTTTCTCCATTATTACAGGACTCCTTACCCTTTACCATTGTCTTTCATATATTTTCTATCACAGGGTTATAAAAATCTTGTCATTGCTTGAAGTAATACAGCCAAAATGATATGTTATCACAATGGGGAGTGTTTTATAAAAACAATTACAGCTGTTTATCCATTGAAACTGCATTCTGTGTGGATGGGGAGAAATTTGAATATTCTCAGGCTATATGTTCTACAGATTGAATGTTATTTATTGAAAAATGTGAATGTGAAATACCTCATTATGGCCACTAGATGGCACTGCATATCACAGGCATTAAGTATACTCCTCAGCACCATTTAGTGACCATAATGCAGTAATTTTGCCCAGTTTTTTTCAATGAATAGCATTCAATCTGCCAAGATCACGGTTGGAGAACATTTGATTTTGCCCCACCATATAGTGAAATGTACAGGAAGTTTGAGTGATGAAATGGTATGGAAATTGTTCATAAATAGTCCCCAATGTTATTTTAATGAAGAAAAAGAAAGGAATTGTCTAGGTGGGTGTCACAGTGTTTCTGATGATCTGACAATGTTTCCTTCTCCGTGTCATCATCCAGACACTGCGCTCACTCCATACACACAGAGATCAGATCTTTGTAAAGATACAAATGTTTCCATTGGGGAATAGGAGATGTTTATTAGAAATGGAGGAGTGACTTGTATAGAGGATGTTGGTCTTCTTCTATCCCATCAATAATGACTTCTTTCCTGGGAACAATCTGTGATATGGACATTCCACACACACATTCCGGGAAGGTTGGTCAGTAAATCTGTTTTGTAGGATGAATGGATTTCAGTCTTTGGATCTCTGGAATTGATCCATTGTACACATTCTGGAATTCCATTCATCTGATCACAGGAAAGTGACATTGATTAGTTGGAGGTTCATCAATAATCTTCATATTGATCAGATCAGATGTGTGATCTTCTCCTGTAATGTGGAAATCTTTCTTCTGCTTTTCTTTCTCTAGAAATAAATGTATTTGTATGGCGGTTATCTGTGTGTGTGTCTGTGTATGAGATATACTGGGCTGGGATATACGGGGGGGGGGGGGGGGGGATTAAACAGAAGGACAAATGCACACTCACATACACAACCAGGGTTATTTATGAAAGGCAAATCCACTTTGCACTACAAGTGCACTTAGAAGTTCAGTCGCTGGAGATCTGAGGGGGACATCCAAGGAAAATAAAAAAACAGCATTTTAGCTTGCACATGATTGAACACATGATAAAATCAGCAGAGCTTCTCCTCATTTCAGATCTTCCCCTTCCCCTCAGCGACTGCACTTCCAAGTGCACTTTCAGTGCAATTTCAGGTGCACTTTGCACTTGTAGTTTACACTTGTAGTACAAAGTGGATTTGTCTTTAGTAAATAACCCCCCTATGATCTCTATAATGTACAATGCTTTTCATTTTATGTAAAACCACTCAATCTTATTATTTAAAGTAGAATTCAAATTTCAATATACCCCATGTAGATTAAAATAGTTATCTATGCACATAACCAAGTGTGCCCCCCCCCCCCCCACCAAAAAAATAAAAAAAAAGAAGAAAACACCAAAGTCATCCATGTGTAATACAGAGATGATTACAGCACAGTGAGCACAATGTATGGCTCCATCGAAAACACCAACCACTGTCCCTTTTTTTTTTTTTTTTTATTACTAAAATGCACCATGCCATAGAAATAAAAATCTGAGTGTTCAATTCCTAAATATCTCCATAAATACAACATGAGACACTGAAGAGATGTCACCACTTCTCTCCATCTCTACTGCATGGTGCAGGTTAGTAATTACAAAGGACGGGATCCCTGAATTGTATCTATTATGTTTAAATTATATATGGATTATTCTGTATATATATATATATATATATATATATATATATATATATATATATATATATATATATATATAACAAAAGTAAGTATACCCCTCACATTTTTGTAAATATTTTCTTCTGTCTTTTCATGTGACAACACTGAAGAAATGACACTTTGCTACAATGTAAAGTAGTGAGTGTACAGCTTGTATAACAGTGTAAATTTGCTGTCCTCTCAAAATAACTCAACACACAGCCATTAATGTCTAAACCGCTGGCAACAAAAGTGAGTACACCCCTCACATTTTTGTAAATATTTTATTCTATCTTTTCATGTGACAACACTGAAGAAATGACACTTTGCTACAATGTAAAGTAGTGAGTGTACAGCTTGTATAACAGTGTAAATTTGCTGTCTCCTCAAAATAACTCAACACACAGCCATTAATGTCTAAACCGCTGGCAACAAAAGTGAGTACACCCCTAAGTGAAAATGTCCAATGTCTTTACATTGTAGCAACGTGTCATCTCTTCAGTGTTGTCACATGAAAAGATAGAATAACATATTTACAAAAATGTAAGGGGTGTAGTCACTTTTGTGAGATACTGTATCTCTCTCTCTCTCTCTCTCTATCTATATATATATATATATATATATACACACACACACACACACACACACACACACACACACACACACACACACACACACACACAGACTATATTACCAAAAGTATTGGGACGCCTGCCTTTAAACACACATGAACTTTAATGGCATCCCAGTATTATGCCCCGTACACACGGTCGGATTTTCCGATGGACATTGTCCGATCGGAGCGTGTTGTCAGAAATTCCGACCATGTGTGGGCTCCATCGGACATTTTCCATTGGATTTTCTGACACACAAAGTTGGACAGCAGGAGATAAAATTTTCCGACAACAAAATCCAATCACGTCAATTCCGACCGTGTGTGGCCTGTTCCGACGCACAAAGTGCCACGCATGCTCAGAAGAAATTCCGACATGGGACAGCTCGTTCTGGTAAACTTAGCGTTCGCAATGGATACAGCACTTTCGTCACGCTGCAATGTTAAAAATGGTTTAATACAGCGCACTCTCTTCTTCTTTATAATGTGACAAGAATTAAGTAGTTTTGCTGCTCATATTCACACACACTTCTCACAAACTTTTATTTGTGTTTTTTTAGTGGGATTCCCTCAATATATTGTTATTAGTTGTCACATCTGACAGTTTTATATTATTTTTTTTTTTTTTTTGGATTTTCAGCCTTTTTTTTTTCTTTAATGTTTGGATTTTTTCCAAGGCTGATCTTTGTTCAATGTTATTTTTATTTTTACTCCAGAATATTTTTGGGTGTGTTTTGTGTGTCAAGTTACCCCAACACCATTGATATCTTTTATTATTTAATCTCAAGGAGATTGTTTGTTGTTGGTGTCCCTTGTTCATTTCACATTGTATATTTGAAATGTACCTGAATCCTCACAAACCAACTGTCATTTTTGAAGTAAAACACATAGGAGAGTATAATTCAAAACAAAAATCCTTTATTAAGGGATCAGAACCAAACAAAGAGGAAGGCAACACTGGATCAACAGGAGAAATTAGCGAAGCCTGGGACCCCCACGGCAGACATCAATTCTTCAACATCAAAATTGGTGGCCTGAGGAGTCCATATATAAGGGAGGGCAGTCTGGTCCGGGATTCACAGAGACTCGGATAGCAGCAGATGACATCTGTGTCCCCAGGCTGTGGTACCACAAGAGGATGCATTTTTTGGCCGACCAGACTGGATCCAGGGTCCTCACTTTCTGGTCTTCCTTTCACGCTTCCTTCCGGGCTGTGGCTGTGCAGTTGGAGATGTGGCAGGAGGAGGAGTAGGACCTGGAGGAGGAGGAGGAGGAGAACCTGCAGGAGGAGGGGGACTGGGAGGACCTGGAGGAGAAGGAGGAGGAGGACCTGCAGGAGGAGGAGGAGGACCATCCCAAAGATGTGTGTGAGGTGTAATTTGGCCCCTCATACCTTTCTCCAGAGCCTCCGATATGAGGGCCTCACACAAGACTTTTTGGCCCTCCTCCATCCTCTGCATTTTATAGGCTATGAAGGCAGCAATGTTCTCCTCCATGGTGTGGGGTGCTCCCAGGACCTCTGTAGCCCTCCAAAAGAATGCTATAGCAGCCTCCTCTAGGGTACTCCTCCTACTGCCACTTTCTCTTTTCAGGGGGGGTGGAGGGACCTTGATATCAGCCAGCGGGCTCGGCCCGGCCACCTCCTGGCTGAGACTTCCCTGTGTATGAAAAAGGGACATAGTTTTAGTTTTTGCATCATCAATCACAATCCTAAATTAGTACTCCCAACTAACATCTAGTTAACATCATTGATTGGACAAGCAGAAATATTTAGAGGAATGCTATACCTGGCTCAATCTGGGCTCCTCCACATATCGCCTGGAAGGCCCAGGTTGGGCGTCAGAAGCCTCAGCTGGGGGGGAAGGAAGCGTGGAAGGAAGACTGGAGAGGGATGGCCTGGGTTCATTCTGGCCTGCCAGAAAGTGCAGCCTGTCGTAGTACAACATCCTGGGGACATAGATGTCATCTGCTGCTCCGGATCTCTGTGAATCCAGGACTTTCTTGCGCTCCCTCAGATATGTGCTCCTCAGGCCACCAATTAATATCTTTAAATAAGTGATGTCTGCCGTGGGGATCACCTGCTTCACAATTTCACACAATTGCTCCAGTGCTGCCTTCCTCTTTGCTTGGTTCTTGAAATGGGGGTGGGTAATCTCCCACAGACATGGCAGCTCACTTAGCATATCTATGAATAGTGACATGAAGTCATTATCTTTCATTAAGATATCCATGTTCACTGCAATACACAACACAAGACAAAGCCTAATGTCAGACAAAACTCTCCTAATCTTGTTACAATATAGGCCTCAATCTAGAAGCAGTATAGGCACATGTTTGTCCCTTACCTTCGTTCTTACGATCGGTGCGTCCAATGCTCCTTCCTCCGCTCACAGATCGTACGTAATACGCACGCGTGTTACGCTTTATACACACTGTGCATGCGTGTAACTCCGCCCGCCCCTGACGTTCTTTCTAGTGTATTCCCCGCCCCTTTTCGTTCGGCGCAGTGGGGGAAGAGCATGATGGCGGAGTTACAACAGGTGCGTGCTAATAATTCTAACAACGAGGAGGAGGAGGAGGAAAGCCCGGATCCAGGCACGTCCCGATCCAGAAGGAGACGTTTTAAGGCCACAAATATGTCGTTTGGGGAGATGTTGGAGATGGTCGACATCATGAAGAAGTCCGACTATGACGGAAAATATGGGCCTTACCCCCACCCCAACATCAGAAAGGCCAAGATCATGGCGAAAGTGGTCAGGAGTAGGGATGAGCTTCGAGTTCGAGTCGAACTCATGTTCGACTCGAACATTGGCTGTTCGCAAGTTCGCCGAACAGCGAACAATTTGGGGTGTTTGCGGCAAATTCGAATGCCTTGGAACACCCTTTAAAAGTCTATGGGAGAAATCAAAAGTGCTAATTTTAAAGGCTAATATGCAAGTTATTGTCATAAAAAGTGTTTGGGGACCTGGGTCCTGCCCCAGGGGACATGGATCAATGCAAAAAAAAGTTTTAAAAACGGCCGTTTTTTCAGGAGCAGTGATTTTAATAATGCTTAAAGTCAATCAATAAAAGTGTAATATCCCTTTAAATTTCGTACCTGGGGGGTGTCTATAGTATGCCTGTAAAGGGGCGCATGTTTCCTGTGTTTAGAACAGTCTGACAGCAAAATGACATTTTGCAGGAAAAAACTCATTTAAAACTACCCGCGGCTATTGCATTGCCGACAATACACATAGAAGTTCATTGATAAAAACGGCATGGGAATTCCCCAAAGGGGAACCCCGAACCAAAATTAAAAAAAAAAAATGACGTGGGAGTCCCCCTAAATTCCATACCAGGCCCTTCAGGTCTGGTATGGATTTTAAGGGGAACCCCGCGCCAAAAAAAAAAAAAAAAAACGGCGTGGGGTCCCCCCAAAAATCCATACCAGACCCTTATCCGAGCACGCAACCTGGCAGGCCGCAGGAAAAGAGGGGGGGATGAGAGTGCGGCCCCCCCTCCCTCCTGAACCATACCAGGCCACATGCCCTCAACATTGGGAGGGTGCTTTGGGGTAGCCCCCCAAAACACCTTGTCCCCATGTTGATGAGGACAAGGGCCTCATCCCCACAACCCTGGCCAGTGGTTGTGGGGGTCTGCGGGTGGGGGGATTATCAGAATCTGGAAGCCCCCTTTAACAAGGTGACCCCCAGATCCCGGCCCCCCCCCTGTGTGAAATGGTAAGGGGGTACATAAGTACCCCTACCATTTCACGAAAAAAGTGTCAAAAATGTTAAAAATGACAAGAGACAGTTTTTGACAATTCCTTTATTTAAATGCTTCTTCTTTCTTCTATCTTCCTTCATCTTCTGGTTCTTCTGGTTCTTCTGGCTCTTCTGGTTCTTCCTCCGGCGTTCTCGTCCAGCATCTCCTCCACGGCGTCTTCTATCTTCTTCTCCTCGGGCCGCTCCGCACCCATGGCATGGGGGGAGGCTCCCGCTCTTCTCTTCTTCTTTTCTTCTCTTCTTCTCTTCTTCATTTTCTTCTCCGGGCCGCTCCGCAATCCATGCTGGCATGGAGGGAGGCTCCTGTTGTGTGACGGCGCTCCTCGTCTGACAGTTCTTAAATAACGGGGGGCGGGGCCACCCGGTGACCCCGCCCCCCTCTGACGCATGGGACATGACGGGACTTCCCTGTGGCATTCCCCGTGACGTCACAGGGAAGTCCCGTCAAGTCACCGTGCGTCAGAGTGGGGCGGGGTCACCGGGTGGCCCCGCTCCCCCGTTATTTAAGAACTGTCAGACGAGGAGCGCCGTCACACAGCGGGAGCCTCCCTCCATGCCTGCATGGATTGCGGAGCGGCCCGGAGAAGAAAATGAAGAAGAGAAGAAAAGAAGAAAAGAAGAAAAGAAGAAGAGAAGAGCGGGAGCCTCCCCCCCACGCCATGGGTGTGGAGCGGCCCAAGGAGAAGAAGATAGAAGACGCCGCGGAGGAGATGCTGGACGAGAACGCCGGAGGAAGAACCAGAAGAGCCAGAAGAACCAGAAGAACCAGAAGATGAAGGAAGATAGAAGAAAGAAGAAGCATTTAAATAAAGGAATTGTCAAAAACTGTCTCTTGTCATTTTTAACATTTTTGACACTTTTTTCGTGAAATGGTAGGGGTACTTATGTACCCCCTTACCATTTCACACAGGGGGGGGCCGGGATCTGGGGGTCACCTTGTTAAAGGGGGCTTCCAGATTCCGATAAGCCCCCCGCCCGCAGACCCCCACAACCACCGGCCAGGGTTGTGGGGATGAGGCCCTTGTCCTTATCAACATGGGGACAAGGTGTTTTGGGGGGCTACCCCAAAGCACCCTCCCAATGTTGAGGGCATGTGGCCTGGTACGGTTCAGGAGGGAGGGGGGCCGCACTCTCGTCCCCCCCTCTTTTCCTGCGGCCTGCCAGGTTGCGTGCTCGGATAAGGGTCTGGTATGGATTTTTGGGGGGACCCCACGCCGTTTTTTTTTTTTTTTTTTTTGGCGCGGGGTTCCCCTTAAAATCCATACCAGACCTGAAGGGCCTGGTATGGAATTTAGGGGGACTCCCACGTCATTTTTTTTTTTTAATTTTGGTTCGGGGTTCCCCTTAATATCCATACCAGACCTGAAGGGCCTGGTATGGAATTTAGGAGGACTCCCACGTCATTTTTTTTTTTTTAATTTTGGTTCGGGGTTCCCCTTTGGGGAATTCCCATGCCGTTTTTATCAATGAACTTCTATGTGTATTGTCGGCAATGCAATAGCCGCGGGTAGTTTTAAATGAGTTTTTTCCTGCAAAATGTCATTTTGCTGTCAGACTGTTCTAAACACAGGAAACATGCGCCCCTTTACAGGCATACTATAGACACCCCCCAGGTACGAAATTTAAAGGGATATTACACTTTTATTGTTTGACTTTAAGCATTATTAAAATCACTGCTCCTGAAAAAACGGCCGTTTTTAAAACTTTTTTTTGCATTGATCCATGTCCCCTGGGGCAGGACCCAGGTCCCCAAACACTTTTTATGACAATACCATGCATATTAGCCTTTAAAATTAGCACTTTTGTTTATTCATGTTCGTGTCCCATAGACTTTAACGGTGTTCGCGTGTTTGAACGAACTTTTTTCCTGTTCGCATGTTCTGGTGCGAACCGAACAGGGGGGTGTTCGGCTCATCCCTAGTCAGGAGTCTTGAGCGGAATTTCGGGGTACGAAGATCAAAAGATCAGCTCAAGAAGCAGGGGTCGGACCTGAAGTTGAGAGAGCCAGAGCAGTACCGAAAGATCCGGAGAGTGCTGCAAAAAAGTAAGTAGTTGTGCTGTGTTCCTATTCTTTCTGTCTTTATTCCGTTCGTTCTGCTCCATATGCTTTTATTAATCGTAACGTTTAAAAAGGTCAACTTTAATGTTCATGGGCCCATTATTCGTTCGTATCAATCATTTTTCTTTCGGCCTCTAGAACACCATTGTTTAGGCCATATGCATTTTCACACATTTTTTGGGGGCCTACTTGGATGCCAAATATTTGTTTGTGTAGATGGATTTGTTACTAGAATGAAATGCAAACTAGATTGTGTGTAAGGAGAGGACACTGAGCAGCTGTTTTCACATCTGGACACTGGAGCACTAGTGTGGGACACAAGAACACCATTTTTATTAGGGGGGGCACACAGGTGCTTCAGTGTATACTATAGGGGGGGCTACATATGTGAAGCTTGTACCAAACAGGTAAAGTATTGCAGCTTGACAAAGGACACTAAAAAAGATACATCTTGGAACTCGGCTAAAATAGACAATTGTACCCCACTTCCAAGCAATGTTTCCTATTTCTAGTTCTGCCATCAAATATCTGTGTGCTAATTATACCATTTTTGTTTTACATAGGGGAGAAAAGACTCGGACACCCCTCTTCCCAGGTGACCAGAGACCCCCCCCCCCTCTGGAAGAAGGGGAAATACCAACCCAAGAAGAAGAGCAGGAGGAAGAAGAAGACGTGGTGGAGATTGGCAGGTGAGTGTCTGCGACCACAGGCTCAGGTAAAAGAGATGGATGGTGGCAGATTTTTGAGACCTTTTTTTTGTTCTTTATCTCATTTTAGGTGATCGTGATCCAGAACGCTTTACATCTGAAAGTGCCCAGATACTCATCGGGGAGATCATGGGGTGTAATCTCCAATTGCAAAACATCCAGCAACAAATCACTGATGTTATTTAAAAAAATAATAACATCATTGATGTTTTGGGGCGAATTTAAACCCCACAAAATCACCTGTTTTATCTTACGAAAATTTTTACAATGTTTAGAAAAGCCAAATTTGGAGGATGCACACAGTGTGCCAACATGTGCTATCTGCCATCACGGGAGATCAATGGACGCGTTTTGGGGGTGCAACCCCTTCCTCAATTATAAAGTCGCATTGAGGAAGGGCTTGCTCCCCCAAAACACGTCCCTTGATCCCCCCTGATGGCAGATAGCACATGTTGACATTCGTAAACTGGTGTGCATCTTCCAAATTTGGCTTTTCCAGGGGTGATTTCCCCCCATCTGAACGCTATATCAAACCCAGTTCCTAAATACTCATGTCTGATATAGCCTTCAGGTTTTACCATATGTGAACTTTGTAAGTTCAAGTTTTTTGGCTTTCTTGTTGGTTTTACACAGGCCTGTTTTATCTGAAATGGATATTTCAATTTTTGAGAATGCTACTGCAAACATTGTTATACAACAAACATGTTGGTTTGTTTTAAAAACCTTTGGGAAATGCACATGTGATTGTGCAGGTATAAAAAAGTGCCTTACTCAAGAATGTGTGGATTATTGTCTCAACACTACAACACTTTTGGGGTGATGTAATTGCTGTTTTATGCAAAAATGGGGGTTATTTCCTAAGGGCAAATACACTTTGCACTACAAGTGCAGGTTCAGTGCAGTTGCAAGAGCACTTGTAGTGAAATGTGTTTTTGCATTTAGGAAGTACCAGCCAACACTGTTTTTTATAAGGTTACCCAATCACGACATTTTCTGCACTCAACACATTTCTGTCAGGGTCAGCTAAAACAAACACAAGCAGTAAATGTCCACAAAGAATTTCTTTTGGTTGTTTTTTATTTGAAAAAGGTGTCACAGATTGTCTGGCATATTGATAGCCCCCCTACCCGCAAAGAACTCCAGGTAGCGTAACCGGACATCACGGGCATTCAGGGAGGGCAAGCCAGGACGGCCACTTTCAAGCGCCGTCAGTGTTGATGGATTAGGGATTCCGGCCTCAGGCCCAACTGAGCCAGCATAGTTGGCTGAATGTTTTCTTAAAAAATTATGGAGAACACAGCAGGCAAGTATTATATGGTTCAGTTTATACTCTGCCATATGGATGGGTGTCAGAAATAATCGGAACCGGCTGGCCAGGATTCCAAATGTGTTCTCCACCACTCTTCGGGCTCTGGCAAGCCGGTAATTAAAAACCCTCTGTTCCGGGGTGAGGGTCCTCATCGGGAATGGCCGCATCAGGTGGTCCCCCAGCGCAAATGCTTCATCAGCAACGAACACAAATGGGAGACCTTCAACATTGTCCTCTGGAGGTGGCAAGTCCAAGCTGCCATTCTGGAGATGCCTATAGAACTCCATCTGGGGGATCACTCCACCATCGGACATCCGGCCATTCTTCCCCACGTTCACATACAAGAACTCGTAATTAGCCGACACCACCGCCAACATCACTATATTATTAAACCCTTTGTAATTATAATAGTACGACCCCGAGTTGGGTGGTGGGACGATGTGGACGTGTTTCCCATCAATTGCCCCTCCGCAGTTAGGAAAGTCCCACCGCTGGGCAAAGTGGGAGGCCACAGTCTGCCATTCCTGTGGCGTTGAAGGAAACTGTTGAGGAAGAAACAATAAACATTACTATTTTTTCTAAGATACATGGCAAGCAGATTATACACAAACATTATGGGGCAACCTCCAGATAGCATTTACTAAGGGGAATTTAACAAGGCCAAAGTATAAGGTACACCTATTATATTCCCCCTCCCCCCTCTCATGGGCCATTTCTAACATTATAGGGGGGGGGAACTCTTGGACAGGTAACCCTCTTCACTTCATTGAGAGATGAATGCCTAAATACAGGGTATTACTTGTAACAGACCCTCCTTAGTTACACTATTGGCAGACCACTGGACAGGTAAGAAGTGTCTGAATACAAAGATATAAATACACACTGTACACATTTGAGGACATTTGGACATTCTGCTATTACCTATCAAGATAATAATAGAATAACAACACTTTAAACAGTACCATTGTAAAGTATACAGGCAGGCCCTTGCACTACATGCTTTGGGGAATCCATCCATACATCTGACCAGTAAAGAGATGGGTATAGTGTGTATGGGTTTGGCAAAGTCAGCAGATAGATGATTGAGGATAGAGAATTGGGATCAGCTGACTTAGCAGCTGGGGGAGGGAGGGTTAAAAAAAATTGGGGGACACCACAAAAAAAAGCCTCTGGCACTCTGCCTGAATTGAAATAAAAAATCACATTTCCAAACATTTTAGGGGGTGTTTGGGGTAAAGCACTACTATAGAGCTGATAAAATACATTGTTAAGTGACTACATGAGGTGAATATAGGGCAGGAGACACCATGCTGGAGAGGTTATTGGAGGGCAAATATGTATGAAGGACCTAAAATAATAATTACATAAAAATCCAGCATGCATGAGGACAAAGGGGACATTCACAGCATATTACAATCATGGTAATTAGGGAATGAGGAAAGAAATACAATATATTATCAAACATTAAATACAATAAAATGTGAGATAAAAGGATAAATATCTTACCTTCATATACTCCTTCTGCAGGACCTGGATGATGGCAGAACAGGTCTCTGGGATAATGATCCCCAGAGCCTGGGGGGAGATGCCTGTCGAGAACTTGTGGTCCTGCAGACTTCTCCCTGTGGCCAAATACAGCAAGGTAGCGACCAACCTCTGCTCCGGAGTGATGGCTTGCCTCATGCAGGTATCCTGCCTGCTGATATAGGGGGTCAGCGAAGCCAACAAACGGTGAAACACGGGGTCCGTCATCCTGAGAAAGTTCCTAAAATCATCAGGATATTTCTCACGGATCTCACGGAGCAAAGGCATATGACAGAACTGGTCACGCTGAAGCAACCAATTCTTGGTCCATGAACTCCTCCCCACCCTGTTCATGGACTGGACTTGTGTCAAGGTCAGGAACCCAACACCAAGCCCCCGCACAGCACAAACTCTACGAGGAGTACGCATACGAAACATGGCTAGAAAATGGTCGGCTGCTCAGAACGAAGTAACAGAACGCACTGAAGAACAGCAAGGCCTGTGAAGAGCGACCTGAAAAACAGCAACGAGCAGGCAAGATCACACAGAAAACTCTGATACGAACTGACTGCACGCACTGAAGAGCAGATACAAACCCACAAGCACAAACTGAACGGCAGAAAACGATCTGAAAGCCACGAGTCTGAAAAAGCGCGAATCGTCTCTCACCAAACTTTTACTAACACGAGATTAGCAAAAGGAGCCCAAAGGGTGCCGCGCTTGGTTCTGAACCGGCCTTTTCTAGTCTCGTCGTACGTGGTGTATGTGACCACGTGGTTGCCAATCGGAAATTCCGACAACTTTGTGCGACCGTGTGTAGGCAAAACAAGTTTGAGCCAACATCCGTCGGAAAAAATCCTAGGATTTTGTTGTCGGAATGTCCGAACAAAGTCCGACCGTGTGTACGGGGCATTAGTCCGTAGGGTTCAATATTAAGATGCCCCCCCTTTACAGCTATAGCAGCTTCAACTCTTCTGGGAAGGCCGTCCACAAGGTGTGTCTATGGGAATGTTTGACCAGGGTCCGTTCACCAGTAGGGGGCCCCATGACAGCTTCCACTTCGATCTACCCATCAATCACAGCTAGCTGACGGGTAGATCAGGTCCTGAACCTCTGCTCCCTGCTAAGAGACTGCAGTGTAAACAGACCTCTCATGATGCGCTCCTGCCTGTCGGCCCCTCCTTCCTTCCCATTTGCCCCAGGTGCTTCTATTTGTCATCACCTCGGACGGACGAGAAGGGAGGAGGGGCCGGCGGCGAGGAGCGCATCACGAGAGGTCTGTTTACAGCTGCTTCCCACGCTACTCTGCATCTAGGAAGGAAAGTGCAGCAGCTTGTATGCTGTCCTGTGTCCCTCTATGTGCCCAGTGTCCTGCTCTGTGCCCCATGCCCTGATATCTGCCCCATGCCCTGCTCTGTGCCCCCATGCCCTGTTGTCTGCCCCCATGCCCTGCTCTGTGCACCATGCTCTGATGTGTGCCCCCATGCCCTGCTCTGTGCCCCAATGCCCTGCTGTCTGCCCCATGCCCTGCTTTGTGCCCCCATGCCTTGATGTCTGCCCCACGCCCTGCTCTGTGCCTCCATGCCATGCTGTCTGCCCCCATGCCCTGCTGTCTGCCCCCATGCCCTGCTCTGTGCCCCCAAACCCTGATGTCTGCCCCCCACCCTGCTCTGTGCCCCATGGCCTGCTGTCTGCCCCATGCCCAGCTGCCTGCCCCCATGTCCTGCTGTCTGCCCCATGCTCTTGTGTCTGCCCCCATGCCCTGCTGTGTGCCCCATGCCCTGTTGTGTGTCCCAATGCTCATGTGTGCCCCTATGCCCTGCTGCTTACCCCTATGCCCTGCTGCCTGCCCTCATGCCCTGCTGCCTGCCCCCATGCCCTGCCCCCATGCCCTGCTGTGTGCCCCATGATGTTCCCTGAGGTGTGCCCTGTGATGTTTCCCATGACCCACTGTGTTCCCTGTAATATGCCCTACTATGTGTCCCATGATGTGCTCTTGTGGTGTGACCCATGATGTGTCCTACTGTGTGCCCCATACCCTACTATGTGCCCCACTGTGTGCCCAGTTCCCTCCTCTGGGCCTTGTGATGTGTCCTGAGCCCTGCTGTATACCCCATTATGTGCCCTATACCCTGCTATGTGCCATACAATGTGCCCTGCTGTGTTCCCCCGTGATGCATCATTTAGTGCCTTATAATGTGCTCTGCTGTGTGCACCATACTGTGCCCTATATGTGCCCTTATGCCCCATGTAATATTCCCTTCTGTGTCCCATTATGTGCCCTCTTGCCCCATGTAATATGCCCCATAATGTGCTCTGCTGTGCCCCATAATGTGCCCTCCTGCCCCATGTAATGTTCCCTGCTGTGCCCCATAATGTGCCCTGCCGTGCCCCATAATGTGCCCCTCTGCTTCCCCCATGTAATGTGCACTATTTGTTCCCTGCTGCCCCCCCATGTAATGTGTCTTACTGTCCCCCCCAAACCTGTAATGTGCCCTGGTGTGCCCTATAATGTGCCTTGCTGCTTCCATGTAGTGTGCCCTCCTGCCCTCCACACACACATATTGTGCCCTCCTGACCCCCTGTGCTCTGACCTGCTGACTTCTATACTTTGCCATGCTTCCCCCATGATCTGCCCTGCTGCTCAATGTGTACTGTGCTTGCTTGACATCCCATTCTCTGCCCTGATGACCCCTGTGCACTGTTAATCTCAGGTTCGACACAGAATTGAGGCGTCCATGCAGTGCAAGCTGGGGGTGGGGCTTGAGTGTGGGCGGGGACACAGGGGGCCCCATGATCTCCTGTTGCCCAGGGGCCCCATGAGTTGTCAGTCCACCCCTGGGACCACCCCAATGCACTTTGTCCCCATGTTGATGGGGACAAGGGCCTCATCCCCACAACCCTGGACGGTGGTTGTCAGGGTCTGTGGGCGGGGGGGCTTATTGGAATCTGGAAGCCCCCTTTAAGAAGGTAGCCCCCAGATCCTGCCCCCCATGTGAATGAGTATGGGGTACCCTTACCCATTCACAAAAAATTCCTTTATTAAAATAGAAAAAAAACAATGTCCCCCGATGTAAATCCATCTTCAATTACACCGCCCGCCGCACTGCAGTGGTTGAGGCTGACCGCCTACTGAAGACTCCTCCCTTTGACACTTCCTTTATAGGTGTAGCAATAACTCTCGGTGGAGCTGCTAGTTTAAGCGGGCTTGTTATCTTCACTCTGCATACCTCTGTTTCACCGGCACCGGGTCTAGGGTAGAAGGAGCTGCAGGGAAGCTCATATACCTTTCTTTAGTATTCTTTAGAACATTTCTCTGGGATTGATCACTTGTGGTTGAAAACGCTCCCCTTGTGGGATTCAATCTTTGCCCGCCTGGATAGACCTCTCTCACTTGTCTAGCAGCCAGCACGTAGCACGAACTAAAGTGTCTGCCACAGACTTTTTTAAAGCAAACCCCCGTACGATCCTCTGCCACAGGATGTAGTGATTCTTAGTGAATGGAAAAGAAGAAAGGTAACAGCGCTCTCTGCAGGGACAACTTAATCAATACACCAGGTCCACTCACAGGTGCCGAGGCTCGATGTGTCCCAACACACTCCAATGCAACAGTAATAAGGAGAGCCGGCAAAACTGTAATCCTTGAAGTGACGTTTATTGGTACATCAGAGTGACAATAAAACAATAAAGCTGACGCGTTTCGGCAATAGCCTTAGTCGTAGCTGCGACTAAGGCTATTGCCGAAACGATGTACCAATAAACGTCACTTCAAGGATTACAGTTTTGCCGGCTCTCCTTATTACGATTCTTAGTGAATGTCAGACACAGTGCTTGAACCTTTAAGCCAACCCGGCAGTACTATACTGTAAGATTACTTCGGAATGCATCCTTCAACCGAGTCACCAGGCCCCTCTCCAGACCAGCACTCTGCATGATCCTTCCATGACGGGTCCTCCCCTGGGATCTTCCCGGTTGTCCAGCTTCTTCACTCAGGACAGACAGCTCAGGACCATTCCTCTGCCACTGTGGTAGGCCCCAGATAGGCTTCTGGGCCCACCCACACGCTGCAGCGATGTGGGCCTCCAGGCCGGAGGACCACAAGGTGGTATTCTTAGTGCATACCTGTCGGCCAGGAGGGCCAGCAGGTGGCTGAAAAATGAACCCTAAAACGTGGCGTCTGTCCCATAAATACCCTCTCCCAGAATGCAACTCGGAGGACCACCTCCACCGAGTTATCTCCGGGACAGAGAAGCACTCATCCGCTTCAACACGTTGCTTTTCCAAAACCAGCCGATGGTGACAACGACAACCACCGGAACAATGTGGAACTACACGCAACGTCAGCCAAGCTGGAACAGAGACAAATCTAACTTCCTCTATTAAGCGACCCACTAAATTTACCTATCAGCGGTAGATTAAAATCTACCAGCGCTACATAGGTAAGGGGCGGAGCCACTTGGTGACATCGCCTGGATGTCGTGCCCCCTTATGACATCACCGACCCAGCATGCATCGGTCCGTAACATCATGTACCCCATACTCATTCACATGAGGGAGCAGGATCTGGGGGCCTCCTTCTTAAAGGGGGCTTCCAGATTCCGATAAGCCCCCAGCCCACAGACCCCTCACAACCATCGACCAGGGTTGTGGGGATGAGGCCTTTGTCCCCATCAACATAGGGACAAGGTGCATTGGGGTGGGCAAAGCCCCCCTGCCCAAAAGTACCCACCCCCCCATGTTGAGGGCATGTGGCTTGATATGGTTCAGGATGGGGGGCACTCGCTCGTCCCCTCTTTCCTGGCCTGCCAGGCTGCATGCTTGCAACAGGGTCTGGTATGGACTTTGGGGGGACCCCACATCCTTTTTTTACAAAAAAAATGGTGTTATGCATTGGGGGGGATTCCACACCGGTTTTTTTTCATTATTTTTAGTTGTCAGCATTTTTTTCCTTGCATGTGATTGGGTATTCTTTGAAAAGTGAAGCTTCACCTCATTTACTAATCTCCAGAGTAGGGATGAGCTTCGTGTTCGAGTCGAACCCATGTTCGAGTCGAATATCGGCTGTTCGATCGTTCGTCGAATTGCGAACGATATGGGCCGTTCGTGCCAAATTTGTGTGGCGCGTCACGGCCCATAATTCACTGCGGCATCGCAGTGCATTGCTTGCTGATGATTGGCCAAGCATGCACTATGACCCGCATGCTTGGCCAATCACAGCGCCGCCTTAACAGAGAGCCGTAATTGGCCAAGGAGGCTTTGGCCAATTATGGCTCAGGGGATTTAGTACACGCCCCACACTATATAAGGCCGCCTGCACGGCAGCCCTGTGCAGTGTGTTCCGGTGTGCTGAGAAATAGAGAGAGAGAGAGAGAGAGAGAGACAGTGTCATTTCATTTGAGTTAGCTAGATTAGGCAGGACAGTCAGTCAGTTAGCTGCACTTAAAGTGTATTGTGTATATATATGCATCCCAGGTGTTGCATATATATATATATATACACTGTATTCAGTTTAGCTAGATCCGTTCCTGTTATCTTCTAGACTATTTACATTTAGTGCAGTGCGTCCTGCTCACAGTGTTCAGCTAGATCCGTTCCTGTTATCTTCCTACTGACAGTCAGGCTTGTCTTGTTACAGTATTTTGAAGAAAATTACTGGTGTTCTTTTGATCCTATTAGTACCACAGTCAGGCAGCTAGACTATTTACAGTTAGTGCAGTGCGTCCTGCTCACAGTGTTCAGCTAAACCTACAAGTTAGTGGGGTGCGTCCTGCTCACAGTGTTCAGCTAGATCCGTTTCTGTTATCTTCTTACTGACAGGCAGGCTTGTCTTGTTACAGTAAATACAGCTACCTGAAGAAAATTGCTGGTGTTCTTTTGATCCTATTAGTACGACAGTCAGGCAGCTAGACTATTTACAGTTAGTGCAGTGCGTCCTGCTCACAGTGTTCTGCTAAACCTACAAGTTAGTGGGGTGCATCCTGCTCACAGTGTTCAGCTAAACCTACAAGTTAGTGGGGTGCGTCCACCTCACAGTGTTCAGCTAAACCTACAAGCTAGTGGGGTGCGTCCTGCTCACAGTGTTCAGCTAGATCCGTTTCTGTTATCTTCTTACTGACAGGCAGGCTTGTCTTGTTACAGTAAATACAGCTACCTGAAGAAAATTGCTGGTGTTCTTTTGATCCTATTAGTACCACAGTCAGGCAGCTAGACTATTTACAGTTAGTGCAGTGCTTCCTGCTCACAGTGTTCTGCTAAACCTACAAGTTAGTGGGGTGCATCCTGCTCACAGTGTTCAGCTAAACCTACAAGCTAGTGGGGTGCGTCCTGCTCACAGTGTTCAGCTAGATCCGTTTCTGTTATCTTCTTACTGGCAGGCTTGTCTTGTTACAGTAAATACAGCTACCTGAAGAAAATTGCTGGTGTTCTTTTGATCCTATTAGTACCACAGTCAGGCAGCTAGACTATTTACAGTTAGTGCAGTGCATCCTGCTCACAGTGTTCTGCTAAACCTACAAGTTAGTGGGGTGCGTCCTGCTCACAGTGTTCAGCTAAACCTACAAGCTAGTGGGGTGCGTCCTGCTCACAGTGTTCAGCTAGATCCGTTTCTGTTATCTTCTTACTGACAGGCAGGCTTGTCTTGTTACAGTAAATACAGCTACCTGAAGAAAATTGCTGATGTTCTTTTGATCTTATTAGTACCACAGTCAGGCAGCTAGACTATTTACAGTTAGTGCAGTGCGTCCTGCTCACCGTGTTCAGCTAAACCTACAAGTTAGTGGGGTGCGTCCACCTCACAGTGTTCAGCTAAAGCTACCTGTAGAAGGTTGGTGGTGTTCTCATACTACAGGAAGGCAGTTGATTTTGCTAGCTGCAGTATCAGTAAATATATATATATATATATATATATATATATATATATACATATATCCCAGCTTAGTGCAGCTACAGGCCATTAGTATGTCTGGAAGGCCAAGAAGGAGAGGCAGACAGTCACAAGCCAATAAGAGAGGGCAAGCAGGCTCTGTGTCTAGTGCTGGTCGTGGAGACGGTGCATCCTCATCAGCACGTGGCCATGGGACACACTTGGCCTTTTTTTCTGCAGCTGGCCATGTTGAGCCGCAACATGCGGAAGACTTGGTTGAGTGGATGACCAAGCCGTCCTCATCCTCCTCATCCTCTCTCACCCATGCCCTCTGGCAAAGCAGCGGCCTCTTCCCTCGGCTCAATGTCATCAGTGACTCCTTCCCTAGCCCCACCATGTCCTCCTGAGGAGTCCCTCGAACTGTTTGACCACAGTGTTGGGTACATGCTCCAGGAGGATGCCCAGCGTTTGGAAGGCTCTGATGATGATACTGAGCTCGATGAAGGCAGTTACATGAGCACGGACAGAGGGGGTGCCCAAGAAGGACAGCAATCTGGCAGTCATGCTCCCCCTGCTGCAGCATACTGCCAGGTTTGCTCCAGTGATGAGGAGGGAGGGGATGATGAGGTCACTGACTCAACATGGGTGCCTGATAGGAGAGAGGAGGAGGAGGAGGAGGAGGAGGAGGCAGCACATTACCAACGAGGCAGGATGCCCTCCAGGGGCCAGCCTAAGGGCAGCACATTGACTGCATCACACCCCAAAGCTCCACTTGTGCAGGGCGCTGCAGTCTCTGCGCGTTATTTAAAAAGTTCTTTGGTGTGGGCCTTTTTTGAGACGAGTGCATCAGATCGCACCACTGCTATTTGCAACATATGTCTCAAGCGTATCTCGCGTGGCCAAAACATCTCCCGCTTGGGTACCACATGCTTGACCAGACATATGTTGACCTGCCATGCAGTTCGTTGGCAAGCGTATCTAAAAGGCCCACAACAAAGAACATAGAGGACCTCTGCTTGCTCCTCATCAGCTGAGATTTCCAACCCCACTAGACCTTCAGTCCTCTCTGAGGCCTGCACTGAGAGGAATGAAGGTGTAGAATTAGGTGTGTCACAGCTAAGTACTTGTGGGCAATCTGATTTTGGTACACCGACGTCAGATTGTACCAGGCAAATTTCCCTGCCCCAGCTGCTGCACCGCCGAAAGAAGTTTGCTCCCAGCCATCCACATGCCCAGCGGTTGAATGCTAGCTTGGCAAAATTGCTAGCACTTCAACTGCTGCCTTTTTAGTTGGTAGACTCTGCCCCCTTCCGTGAGTTTGTGGAATGTGCGGTTCCTCAGTGGCAGGTACCCAAACGCCACTTTTTCTCACGGAAGGCGATTCCGGCTCTCTACCAGCATGTGGAAGGCAATGTCCATGCCTCGCTGGACAGGGCGGTCAGCGGTAAGGTGCATATTACCGCTGACTCATGGTCCAGCAGGCATGGACAGGGACGTTACCTAAGTTTCACGGGGCATTGGGTGACTCTGCTGGCAGCTGGGAAGGATGCAGGACAAGGTGCAGTAGTGTTGGAGGTTGTTCCGCCACCACGCCTCCAAAATGCTAATGATTGTGACACACCTCTCTCCTCCACTCCCTCCTCTTCTTCTTCCTCCATGGCCTCTTCCTCGGAACCAGCGGTGCTCCGTAGTCGTTCAAGGGGCTATGCAAGTACGCAGGCCAAAAGATGCCATGCGGTGCTTGGGCTGGTGTGCTTGGGGGACAGGAGCCACACTGGGGCAGAGGTTCTGTCAGCTCTGCAGGGGCAGGTTCAGAGGTGGTTGACGCCACGCCAACTTAAGGCAGGAATGGTGGTTTGCGACAATGGCACCAACCTCCTCTCTGCCCTCCGACAGGGACAAATTACCCATGTGCCCTGTTTGGCTCACGTCCTTAACTTGGTGGTGCAGCGGTTCTTGGGCAGGTACCCGGGCTTACAGGATGTCCTGAGGCAGGCCAGGAAAGTCTGTGTGCATTTCCGCCGGTCATATAATGCCAGTGCTCAGCTGACGGACCTCCAAAAGGAGTTTAACCTGCCCAAGAACCGCCTAATCTGTGACATGCCCACCAGGTGGAACTCAACGTTGGCCATGCTGCAGCGGCTGCACACGCATCAGAGGGCCATCAATGAGTACCTGTGCGACTATGGCACCAGGACAGGGTCAGGGGAGCTTTTTTTTTTTTTCCCCACGCCAGTGGGCCATGATCAGGGATGCATGCACTGTCCTGTCACCATTTGAGGAGGCCACGAGGATGGTGAGCAGTGACAGTGCATGCATCAGTGACACTGTCCCCCTTGTCCACCTGTTGGAGCACACGCTGCGTGGAATAATGGACAGGGCACTTGAGGCAGAACAGAGGCAGGAAGAGGAGGACTTCCTTAGCTCTCAAGGCCCCCTTTATCCAGACAGTGTTCCTGCGTGCCCGCCGATCACTCAGGAAGAGGACGAGGAGGAGGAGGAGGAGGAGGAGGAAGATTGTGTCAGTATGGAGGTGGAGCCTGGCACTCAGCATCAACAGCAGTCTTTAAGGGATCAGTCCCAAGAAACACATGGACTTGTACGTGGCTGGGAGGAGGTGGCTGCGGACCATGTCGTCCTTAGTGACCCAGAGGACTCCGGACCGAATGCCTCAGCAAACCTATGCTGCATGGCCTCCCTGATCCTGCAAAGCCTGCGTAAGGATCCTCGTATTCGTGGTATCAAGGAGAAGGACCAATACTGGCTGGCAACCCTCCTTGATCCACGTTACAAGGGTAAGGTTGCGGACCTTATCTTGCCATCGCAGAGGGAGCAGAGGATGAAACATCTTCGGGAGGCCTTGCAGAAAGGTCTGTGCAACGCGTTCCCAGAGACTGGGAGGTTACAAACTCCTGTTTCTGGACAACGTGTTGCTGAGGCTTCGGTCAGTCAAAGAAGGAGCGGTGGAGAAGGTGGCCGTCTGACCGATGCGTTCAGACAATTTTTTGGTCCGCAGCCCCAAGGTATGATCGGTTCCAGCAACCATCGCCAGCGTCTGTTTTACATGGTGCAGGAATACCTAGGGGCAAGATCAGACTTGGACACCTTTCCCACCGAAAATCCTCTGGGTTACTGGGTCTTGAGGATGGATCACTGGCCAGAGCTTGCACAGTATGCAATTGAGCTACTGGCCTGTCCTGCATCCAGCGTTCTTTCGGAACGCACATTCAGTGCTGCTGGAGGCATGGTAACCGATCACAGGGTGCGTCTGTCCACTGACTCGGTCGATCGACTGACCTTCATAAAAATGAATCAGTCTTGGATCACCACCAGCTACCAAGCACCTGATGCTGATGTAACCGAATTTTTTTTGAAATCTCAGATCCCTTCAAATACTGCCTATGCTGATGCTGAGTGACTATCCCTGAGTAATTATCCTCTTCCTCCTCAATCATCACGCTGATAGCTTGTAAGAACATTTTTGGTTCTGGGCGCCACCACCAGTGCCTAAGGCCCATTTTTTCTGCCCCTGTTTAACAGGGGCGTGTAATTACAATTTTTGATGCAATACTTTGCAGCAGGGCTCGTTCCTGCGTTCCAACTAGAGTGTCTGTGAGGAGTTGCAGTGTTGTGGCACCAGCACCAGTGCCTAAGGCCCAATTTTTCAGCCCTTGTTTAACAGGGGCGTGTAATTACAATTTTTGATGCAATACTTTGCAGCAGGGCTCGTTCCTGCGTTCCAACTAGAGTGTCTGTGAGGGGTTGCAGTGTTGTGGCACCAGCACCAGTGCCTAAGGCCTAATTTTTCAGCTCCTGTTCAACAGGGGCATGTAATTACAATTCTTGATCTAATATTTCACAGCAGGGCCCTGTGAGGGCTTACAGTGTTGTGGCCACAGCAACACCTAAGGCCCAAATTTCTGCTGAGTATATAGGGCAGGACCCTACTTTCAAACAACTAACTTACAAACGACTCCTACTTGCAAACGGAAGGAGACAACAGGAAGTGAGATGAAATCTACCCCTAGGAAGGGAAATTCTCTTCTGTAAGAGTTAATATGGGAAAAACATTTCTCCTTTCCACTGATGCTTTCCAATCCATTGGGACAAAAATTGAGGTGAAATCTTCTGAAGAGGAGGAAAGACAGCAAAACAAATGTCACAGGGGTGATAACCCTTCCCTATGTTTTCCAAAAAGCTTAAAAAAGATTTTTTGGATGGAGCTAAACACGTTAAAAATGTACCTGTTCAAAATTACAAAGAGATTCTACTTAACAACAAACCTACAGCCTGTATACTGCTGTTCAGAGTATATAGGGCCTGGTGGCTCCACACCTTTCCTTATTTAAATTTGGGTGCAGGGTTCCCCTTAATATCCATACAAGACCCAAAGGGCCTGGTAATGGACTGGGGGGTACCCATGCCGTTTGTCTCACTGATTTTCATCCATATTGCCAGGACCCGACATTACATTAAACCCGCAAGCAGTTTTAAATGAGATTTTTTCCTTTAAAAATGACATTTGGTGCAGGGACTGTTCTAAACACGGGAAACATGCACCACTTTACAGGCATACTATAGACACCCCTCAGGTACGATATTTAAAACAATATTTCACTTTTTTTTTTTTTTACTTTAAGCATCATTAAAATCACTGCTCCCGAAAAAACGGCCGTTTTTAAAAGTTTTTTTTGCATTGATACATGTCCCCTGGGGTAGGACCCGGGTCCCCATACCCTTTTTAGGACAATACCATGCAAATTAGTTTTTAAAATGAGCACTTTTGATTTCGAACGTTCGAGTCCCATAGACGTCAATGGGGTTCTAACGTTCGTGCGAACTTTCGGTCCGTTCGCAGGTTCTGGTGCGAACCAAACGGGGGGTGTTCGGCTCATCCCTACTCCAGAGCAACTGCACTTTGCAAAGGCAGAAAGAACAATATATATAATATAAAACTGCATGCAGGGCATTGGACAAAGCACTGGGGACAAAAGGGATGTAAAATGATTTCATACATTACTGTAATCTGTAAGATTACAGTACTGTATGTGTTAAGATTTTTACATTTTTTTAAATTTGCCACCAGGTTCCGCCCCTGTGTGTCGCGTCGCTCGCAGGGAACAGAGCCTGGCACACAGAGGCATTGGGCGGAGGACAGAGCCCACGGACACAGTGGGGGGGATATTGCAGGATCCCGGGGACAAGGTAAGTAACCTGCACCACAATCCTGCAATGCAATCCCGAGTGTGGCTCGGGGTTTACCGCTAATGGTGCTGAAATTTAACCCCGAGCCACACTCGGGAATACCGCCAGGGAGGTTAAATTTGCAAATAGAAATTTGGAAATTCTGCAAGATAGAGCAGGAACTGGCCAGAGAGGGATCACTCTATGGGGTTTATTTACCAAAGGCAAATAGACTGCGCACTTTGAAAAGTGCAGTTACTCCAGAGATTAGTAACTGATGACTTCCATCATCCAATCACGTGCAAGCAAAAATGCAGTTTTATTTTTCCTTGCATGTGATTGGGTATTCTTTGAAAAGTGAAGCTTCACCTCATTTACTAATCTCCAGAGCAACTGCACTTTGCAAAGTGTACAGTCTATTTGCCTTTAGTAAATCACCCCCTTGGACTCAGTTGGGTGGCTTGAACATGTATTGCACTATTCAGTATGGGAACTGAGAATCCCCATTTTATAAGCAAGTATGCTCTATGAAAAGGTTAATGAGTGGTTCCACCTATTTAGTATCTCATGTATTGTATATGGAAGATATTTAGGACCTGAACATTCATATCTCCATCATGGATGAGCTCAGGTGTGTTTGGACACCTGCTTGGAAGCTGTCAAAGCCGACAGCCAATCGGTAGTGTTGGAGGGATTCCACACTCATATGAAAGGGGTATGTATACATGTGGCTGTTGGGCGAGGAATGTTTCCGCCTCTAATGATTGGCTGCCGGCTTTTGTCAGCTTCCAGATGGGATAGCTCGGGTGAGTTTGGACTCATGTCTGAACAGGCCTTAGCTCATCCCTGAACTCCATTTGTACTAGACATGTGCAGAACAACAAAAGATTTGTTTTGTTTCCATTTGCTATTGACATGAATTTGTTTAGTTAAATACCTTTAATTTGTTTCCAGGATTTGTTTAGTTTATTCAAGTCCAAATTAATAAAAATTTCAAAATTTGGTCGAATTCATTCGAATTCCATTCAGAATTGAATTTATTCTCCTGGAAATTTGAAGATGTTTATATTCTTCCTATGTATATCTATTCTATTGTTTTTTTTTTTTTATTTTATTCTTTTCTATTCTTGTATTTTCTATTTTATTTTATTCTTTTCTATTCTATTCTAATATTTTCTATTCTAACTCAAATTTATTCTATTCAAATTTGAATTTATTCTATTCGAAAATCGAATTCCGGAAGATTGTTATATTCTATTTTATTCTATTTTACTCTTGTATTGTGTATTCTATTCATTTCTATTCTTTTCAAATTTTAATGTAATCTATTTGAAATTTGAAATTCAAATTTCGGAAGAAGATTATAGTCTTTTATTTTATTCTATTCCAGTCTGTTTTTTTTTTCTATTCTATTCTCTTCTATTATTTTTTTGTTTGTTTGAATTCAAGTTTATTAAGTGTTCTTGCATAGCAAGACCACTTACTGTTATTTCACATATATACAGTATATATTATTCTTAATATAGCAAAATTTACCACCCTAACTCCTCCCACAGCTTTTACGATACATAGACAGTAATATAACGAAATGTGCAGATTGTTCCTGATTGTTCCCAATTGGTGTGCTATTACCTTGTGGAACGTTTCACCGAATGGTTCAGAAAATATCATCATTTTTGCGGCAAAATTGGTCCCATAGGAATGAATGGTGAAATGTTCAAAACTAGAGTGGGAAGTGACAAAAGCTGACAACCCCATGATCAGCCAAAACATTATAACCCCCCATGATCAGCCAAATACATTATAATCCCACATGATCAGCCAAAAACATTATGACCCCCCATGATCAGCCAAAACATTATGACCACCCCATGATCAGCCAAATAATTTATGACCACCCCATTATCAACCAAAACATTATGACTACAACATGATCAGCCAAAATATTATGACCACCCCATGATCAGCCAAAACATTATGACCACAACATGATCAGCCAAAACATTATGACCCCCCATGATCAGCCTAAACATAAATTAATAAATTAAAAAAAAAAAACATTTTTAAAAAAATAAAATAAAAATGTATGAAAAAAAAATCATTTTTGGAAACAAAATAAATAATTTTTGAAAAAAAATCATTTAAAAAAAAAATCATTTTTGAAAAAAAAAAAATAATTTTTGAAAAAAAGTTCAGCTCTTTCAGCTAATGATGGGACTTCTTCAACTTTTTTACTACTATTTATACTTTTTAAAATATTAAGCTTTTTAACACTTTTCATAGTTACTCCAGCCACTCCAACCACACAACAGTTACTCAAGCCACTCCACCCAGTTACTCTGCCCATTCCAGTTGTAGAGGCAAGAAAACTTCACACAATTTCCTAATAAATTGTAGCTTTTCTAGTTATTAAGTGTTCTTGCATAGCAAGAACACTTAATTGGTGTTAATTGGGGGGGTTATTATGTTTTGGCTGATCATGGGGGGTCATAATGTTTTAGCTGATCATGGGGTTGTCAGCTTTTGTCACCTCCCACTCTAGTTTTGAACATTTCACCAATTAATTCCTATTGGACCAATTTTGCTGCAAAAACGACGATATTTCATGAACTATTCAGTGAAACTTTCCACAAAGAAATAGCACACCAATGAATAGAGGGGTGGCTGTGGACGCAGTATACTTGGACAGAGGGGTGGATGTGGACGTGGTAGACTTGGACAGAGAGGTGAATGTTGATGTGGTATACTTGGATAGAGGGATGGCTGTAGATGTGGTATACTTGGACAAAGGAATGGCAGTGGATGTGGTATACTTAGAAAGAGGGGTGGGTGTGGATGTGGTATACTTGCACAGAGGGGTGGATGGGGACATGATATACTTGGACAGAGAGGTGGCTGGAGATGTGGTATACTTGGACAGAGGGGTGGATGTGGGTGTGGTATAGATGGACAAAGGGGTGACTGTGGATGTTGTATACTTGGACAAAGTGGTGGCTGTGGATGTGGTATACTTTGACAGAGGGCTGGCTGTGGACATGGTATACTTGGAAAGAGGGGTGACTGTGGTATACTTGGACAAAGAGGTGGTTGAGTTCATGGTACACTTGCACAGAGAGGTGGCTGTGGAAATGGTATACTTTAGATAGAGGGATGGCTGTGGTATATTTGGACAAAGGGTTAGCTATGAATGTGGTAAATTTGGAAAGAGGGGTGGCTGGGGACATGGTATACTTGGAAAGAAGGGTGGGTGTAGTATACTTGGATAACGGGGTGGCTGTGGACATTGTATACTTGGACAGAGGGGTGGCTGTGGATGTTGTACACTTGGACAGAGGGGTGGCTGTGGACGTGGTATACTTGGAAAGAGGGATGGATTTGGTATACTTGGACAAAGGGGTGGCTATGAATGTGGTATACTTGGACAGAGGGGTGGCAGTGGATGTGGTATACTTGAAAGAGGGATGGCTGTGGAGATGGTATACTTGGACAGAGGGAAGGCTGTGGACATGGTATACTTGCACAGAGGCGTGACTGTGGTATACTTGGACAGAGGGGTGGCTGTGGACATGGTATACTTGGACAAAGGGGTGGATGTGGATATGGTATATTTGAATAGAGGGGTGAATGTTGACGTGGTATACTTGGATAGAGGAGTGGCTGTAGACATGGTATGCTTGGACAGAGGAATGGCAGTGGACATGGTATACTTAGAAAGAGGGGTGGCTGTGGATGTGGTATACTAGGAAAGAGGGGTGTATGTGGACATGGTATACTTGAACAGAGGGGTGAATGTGGATGTAGTATACTTGAACCGAGGGGTGAATGTTGACGTGGTATACTTGGATAGAGGGGTGTCTGTAGACATGGTATACTTGGACAGAGGAACGGCGGTGGATGTTGTATACTTGAACACAGGGGTGGCAGTGTACGTGGTATACTTGGACAGAGGGGAGGCAGTGGATGTGGCATACTTGGACAAAGGGGAGGCTGTGGACGTAGTAGACATAGACAGAGGGGTGAATGTTGATGTGGTATACTTGGACAGAGGAATGACAGCAGAAGTGGTATATTTAGAAAGAGGGGTGGCTGTGGATGTGGTATACTTGGACAGAGGCGTGGCTGCTGACATGGTATACTAGGAAAGAGGGGTGGCTGTGGACATGGTATAATAGTAAAGAGGGGTGGTTGTGGACATGGTATACTTGGACAGAGGGGTGGCTGTGGAGTAATTATACGTGGTTAGAAGGGTGGTTGTAGACATGGTATACTTGGTCAGAGGGGTGGATGTGGACGTAGTATACTTGGACAGAGGGGAGGCTGTGGAAGTGGTATACTTGGACAGAGAGGTGGCTGTGAACATGGTATAAGTGGACAGAAGTGTGGCTGTAGACGTGGTATTCTTAGTCAGAGGGGTGGATGTGGACTTTTTTACTTGGACAGAGGGTGGCTGGGGGCGTGGTATACTTGGACAGAAGGGTGGCTGTAGACGTGGTATACTTGGTCAGAGGGGTGGATGTGGGCGTGGTATACTTGGACAGAGGGTTAACTGGGGACGAGGTAAACTTGGACAGAGGGGTGGATGTGGATGTGGTATACTTTGACAGAGAGGTGGCTGTGGATGTGGTATACTAGGACAGAGTGGTGGCTGTGAACGTGTTATACTTGGACAGAGGGGTGGATGTGGATGTGGTATACATGGAAAGAGGGGTGGCTGTGGTATACTTGGACAAAGGGGTAGCTGTGGAAGTGGTACACTTGGACAGAGGGGTAGCTGTGGACATGGTATACGTGGACAGAGGGGTGGCTGTAGATATGGTATACCTTGTCAGAGGGGTGGCTGGGGACGCGGTATACTTGGACAGAAGAATGCCTGTGGCATACTTGGACAAAGGGGTTGCTATAAATGTGGTATACTTGGACAGAGGGGTGGTTGGGGACATGGTATACTTGGACAGAGGGGTGGCTGTAGATGTGGTATATTTGGACAGAGGGGTGGCTGTAGACGTGGTATACTTGGACAAATGGGTGGATGTGGATGTGGTATAATTGGACAGAGGCGTGGCTGTGGACATGGTATACTAGGAAAGAGGAGTGGCTGTGGACAGGGTATAATAGGAAAGAGGGGTGGCTGTGGACATGGTATATTTGGACAGAGGGGTGGCTGTGGAGTAAGTATATGTGGAGAGAGGGGTGGTTGTAGATGTGGTATACTTGGTCAGAGGGGTGGATGTAGTATAATTGGACAGAGGGATGGCTGTGGACGTGGCATACTTGGACAGAGTGGTGGATGTGGACATGGTATACTTGGACAAAGGGATGACTGTGGACGTGGTATACTTGGAAATAGGGGTGGCTGTGGTATACTTGGACAGAGGAGTGGCTGTGGTACACTTGGACAGAGGGGTGGTTGTGGACATGGTATACTTTGACAGAGGGGTGGCTGTAGATGTGGTATACTTGGACAGAGGGATGGCTGTGGGCATGGTATACTTGGACAGAGGGGTGGCTGTGGACATGGTATAAATGGACAGAGGCGTGGTTGTAGATGTGGTATACTTGGTCAGAGGGGAGGATGTGGGTGTGGTATACTTGGACAGAGGGGTGGCTGTGGACATGGTATAAGTGGACAGAGATGTGGCTGTAGGCGTGGTATACTTGGCCAGAGGGGTGGATGTGGAAGTTTTTTACTTGGACAGAGGGTGGCTGGGGACGTAGTATACTTGGACAGAGGGGTGGCTGTAGATGTGATATACTTGGTCAGAGGGGTGGATGTGGACATGGTATACTTGGACAGAGGGGTGGCTGGGGATGTTGTACACTTGGACAGAGGGGTGGATGTGGATGTGGTATACTTTGACAGAGAGGTGGCTGTGGATGTGGTATACTAGGACAGAGTGGTGGCTGTGAACGTGTTATACTTGGACAGAGGGGTGGCTGTGGTATACTTGGACAGAGTGGTGGCTGTGAACGTGTTATACTTGGACAGAGGGGTGGCTGTGGTATACTTGGACAAAGGGGTAGCTGTGGAAGTGGTACACTTGGACAGAGGGGTAGCTGTGGACATGGTATACGTGGACAGAGGGGTGGCTGTAGATGTGGTATACCTTGTAAGAGGGGTGGCTGGGGATGCGGTATACTTGGACAGAAGAATGGCTGTGGCATACTTGGACAAAGGGGTTGCTATAAATGTGGTATACTTGGACAGAGGGGTGGTTGGGGACATGGTATACTTGGACAGAGGGGTGGCTGTAGATGTGGTATATTTGGACAGAGGGGTGGCTGTAGACGTGGTATACTTGGACAAAGGGGTGGATGTGGATGTGGTATAATTGGACAGAGTGGTGGCTGTGGATGTGGTATACTTGGACAGAGTGGTGGTTGTGGATGTGGTATACTTGGAAAGAGGGGTGGCTGTGGATGTGGTATACTTGGAAAGAGGGGTGGCTGTGGATGTGGTATACATGGACAAAGGAGTGACTGTGGATGTGGTACATTGGACAGAGGGGTGGCTGTGGATGTGGTATACATGGACAGAGGGGTGGCTGTGGAGGAGGTACACTTGGACAGAGGGGTGGCTGTGGACGTGGTATACTTGGAAAGAGGGATGGTTTTGTTATACTTGGACAAAGGGGTTGCTGTAGATGTGGTATATTTTGACAGAGGTGTGGCTGTAGATGTGGTATACTTGGACAGAGGGGTGGATATGGACGTGGTATACTTGGACAGAGGGGTGGCTGTAGATGTGGTATACTAGGACAGAGAGATGGCTGTGGGCGTGATATACTTGGACAGAGGGGTGGTTGTGGACATGGTATAAATAGACAGAGGCGTGGCTGTAGATGTGGTATACTTGGTTAGAGAGGAGGATGTGGACGTGGTATACTTAGACAGAGGAGTGGCTGTGGACATGGTATAAGTGGACATAGGGTGGCTGGGGACGTGGTATACTTGGACAGAGGGGTGGCTGTAGACATGGTATTCTTGGTCAGAGGGGTGGATGTGAATGTGGTATACTTGGACAGAAGGGTGGCTGGGGACGTTGTATACTTGGACAGAGGGGTGGCTGCAGAAGTGGTACATTTGGACAGAGGGGTGGCTGTGGATGTTGTATACTTGGACAGAGTGGTGGCTGTGGACGTGGTATACTTGGACAGAGGGTTGGTTGTGGATGTGGTATACTTGGACAAAGGGGTTGCTATGAATGTAGTATACTTGGGCAGAGGGCTGGTTGGGGACATGGTATACTTAGACAGAGGGGTGGCTGTAGATGTGGTATATTTGGACAGAGGGGTGGCTGTAGACATGGTACACTTGGACAGAGGGGTGGCTGTGGACATGGTTTACTTGGAAATAGGGTTGGCTGTGAAATAATTGGACAGAGGGGTGGCTGTAGACGTGGTATTTTTGGACAGAGGAGTGAATGTGGACATGGTAATCTCAGACAAAGGGGCGGCTGTTGATGTGGTATATTTGGACAGAGGGGTGACTGTAGATATAGTATACCTGGACAGAGGGGTGGCTGTGGACGTGGTATACTTGGACAGAGGGGTGGATTTGGACGTGGTACACTTGGACAGAGGGGTGGATGTGGACGTGGTACACTTGGACAGAGGGGTGGATCTGGACGTGGTACAATTGGACCGAGGGGTGGATCTGGACGTGGTACACTTGGACAGAGGGGTGGGTTTGCACATGGTATATTTAGAAAGAGGGTTGGCTGTGGTATACTTGGACAGAGGGGTTTCTCTAGACGTGGTACATTTGGACAGAGGGGTGTATGTGAACATGGCAAACTCAGACAGAGGGGTGGCTGTGGATGTGGTACACTTGGAAAAATTGTTGCTGTGGTATACATTTATAGAGGGATGACTGTGGAATACTTGGACAAAGGGGTGGGGTTGAATGTTGTATACTTGGACAGAGGGGTGGCTGTGGTATATTTGGACAGAGGGATGGCTGTGGTATTCTTTGAGAGGGGGTGGTTGTGGACGTGGTCTACTTGGACAGAGGGGTGGCTGTGGACATGGTATACTTGGACAGAGGGGTGGCTGGGACGTTGTATACTTGGACAGAGGGGTGGCTGTAGATGTGGTAAATTTGGAAAGAGGGGTGGCTGTAGATGTGGTACAATTAGACAGAGGGGTGGATGTGAATGTGGTATACTTAGACAGAGGGGTGGCTGTAGATATGGTACACTTGGACAGAGGGGTGGATGTGGACATGGTATACATGGACAGAGGGGTGGATGTGGATGTGGTATACATGGAAAGAGGGGTGGCTGTGGTATACTTGGACAAAGGGGTAGCTGTGGAAGTGGTATACTTGGACAGAGGGGTAGCTGTGGACATGGTATACGTGGACAGAGGGGTGGCTGTAGATGTGGTATACCTTGTCAGAGGGGTGGCTTGGGACGCGGAATACTTGGACAGAAGAATGGCTGTGGCATACTTAGACAAAGGGGTTGCTATAAATGTGGTATACTTGGACAGAGGGGTGGTTGGGGACATGGTATACTTGGACAGAGGGGTGGCTGTAGATGTGGTATATTTGGACAGAGGGGTGGCTGTAGACGTGGTATACTTGGACAAAGGCGTGGATGTGGATGTGGTATAATTGGACAGAGTGGTGGCTGTGGACGTGGTATACTTGGACAGAGTGGTGGTTGTGGATGTGGTATACTTGGAAAGAGGGGTGGCTGTGGATGTGGTATACATGGACAAAGGAGTGACTGTGAATGTGGTACATTGGACAGAGGGGTGGCTGTGGATGTGGTATACATGGACAGAGGAGTGGCTGTGGAGGAGGTACACCTGGACAGAGGGGTGGCTGTGGACATGGTATACTTGGAAAGAGGGATGGTTTTGTTATACTTGGACAAAGGGGTTGCTGTAGATGTGGTATATTTTGACAGAGGTGTGGCTGTAGATGTGGTATACTTGGACAGAGGGGTGGCTGTGGACATGGTATAAATAGACAGAGGCGTGGCTGTAGATGTGGTATACTTGGTTAGAGAGGAGGATGTGGGCGTGGTATACTTAGACAGAGGAGTGGCTGTGTCGCGGACACTGGCTGCAAGGACCTTTTTCTGTCCACATTCACCCTGTTATTTGGTATTTCTATATTAATCTTTTATTTTTTTGAACTTGCCCAAAGACTATTCTCAGTTGTTTATTCTGAACAATACATGATTCTTGAAAGAGCTGATCACATTAACCTGCAGAGACGAACTGTCTGGTCACCAGGTCTGCCTTAAGTGTTGTGTTAATTAACATGTGAATTATATTATTGTCTTTTAAGTTTTTGCTAGAGGGGAGGGGGGGAGTGTCCATGAGTCAGCCCTACCTCGTTATCTAACCCCTTGTGTTAAATGTGTATAAAAAGGCTGTGTTCTGCCCAATAAAGGAGTCAAGATTCTACAAGCTATTATTGATTAGACTTGTATTTAATGCAGCTATAATATTATATCTGTCTGATGGTCATACTGGAGGAAGCGGTGTTATTGACGGAGGCACTCAGTGGAGTGTGGAATAGGATCCATCACAATTGGTGGCAAGCTCTGGGAAGCCCGTGGAAAAGTCTCCAGCAACAAATCCAAAGCGACTCTCATCACCGAACTAATGGAGATTGACCAGGCCAGCAACCCACCAGCAGACACCTCAGAGGCGACAGAGTTCCAGCGTGACGTCCAGTGGCGACTGGCCTTGTATGGTACTCACCCCCCGCAGGAGATTATCAGTCGAGTGTTAGGAGAGGTGTCCCAGCTGCGAATGGCTGAACTCCAGCGGGACCAAGGAGCGTCAGTTATGTTCAACCGGGAAGCTCCAGCGGCCCACAAAAAGCTACCCTATGCCGCCTTCCACAGGTTTCAAGATGGTGAAGATGAGATGGATGTTTACCTGCAAATGTTTGAGCGTCAATGCGGTCTCCAAGGTGTCAATAAAGCAGATTGGGTCAAGCTCCTGGTCAGCCGTCTCACAGGAAGGGCTGCAGAGGCATACAATTATGTCCCTGATGAGATCAGCCAGGACTATGACCGGGTAAAAGAAAGACTATTGGCTCGCTTCGGCATTACTCCAGAGGCACACCGTTTGAGGTTTCGCAACCTCCGCCGAAAGGAGAGAGAGCCTTACACAGAATGGGCTCATCAAATGACCCAAGCAGTGGAGAGTTGGATGACCGGGCGCCAAGCTGTTACCATGGCAGATGCGCTCCAGCTAATCCTCCTGGAACAATTCTACGATCATACCCCACATGAGGTTAGAGACTGGGTAAAGGATCGTCGGCCAGTCACAGTAGATGAAGCTGCCACCCTAGCTGACCAATACGTGGATTCAAGGCGGACTGTACAACCAGAGCCTAAGACCCCAGCTCGGCCTGTCCCCAACATTCCATGGAGCGCTGCCCCTCCACACCAGCCGTCGATCCCCGGCCCCACTCAGCTACCATCTTCACGAGGAAAAGGGGACCTCTGCTACAGATGCAACCAATCAGGGCATGTTAGGAGGTATTGTCCGTAGAATGTTTCCCAGGACGCGCGGAACAACAGGCCCCTTGGACCTGCCCGGGCTGCTGCACACTGTCTGGAGAGAGATGATGTGACTTACCCAAGTGAGGAGAATATTGGAATTCTACATGAGGCAGACCCTGTGCAAGCTGCCACTACAGATAATCGTTTGCACCATCGACAAGCCGTGTGGATTAATGGTCGGGCTGCCCAGGGACTGCAGGACACGGGAGCTACTATTACCCTGATACAGTCCCGAATGATAAACCCGGCAGAGCAGACGGGACAGTCTGTGGCTGTGCGGGTGGCCTGGGGAAATGTTATGCGGGTCCCCACTGCCAGGGCTCACCTTGATTGGGGTTCGGGGGCCAAAGAAGTGGAAGTGGGAATAATGCAGAACTTACCTGCAGAGGTTTTGTTGGGCAACGATTTGGGACGTTTAAATTCAGCCTTCTCCCTGGATGTATCCCCGGAAGCCTATCCTGTTACCACCCGCCAGCAAGCCCGGATGGAGGTGCGCTCCCTCGAGGACGGGACCCAGGTAAGACCTGTCACCCCTGACCTAGACTGTACTACCCCAACTATCCCTACCCCGACTTGGGCTTCTCCCCAAGAATTTGCTCAGGCAACTCTTAGCGACCCTTCTTTAGCTAGCTATAGGGAAAGAGCAGGATTGGACCCTAGGGGGTTGGAGAGGGAGCGAATAGAGTGGGTCCAGGGATTATTCTATCGGGTTACTGAGGGAAAGACAGCCTCCCATCCACCCAAGCGGCAGCTGGTTGTGCCGCAGAAATATCGTCATGACCTGCTGCGCATTGGGCATGACATACCCTTAGCTGGACACCTGGGGATGTCCCGTACCCTCCACCGTCTGACTCAGTCATTTTTTTGGCCAGGGATTACAGGGGATGTCCGACAGTATTGCCGGACCTGTGACACATGCCAGCGGGTGGGTAAGCATGGGGGCCTGCTGAAAGCTCCCCTACACCCTTTACCGATCATTGATGAACCCTTTAGCCGTGTTGCCGTAGACCTGGTTGGACCATTGCACAGACCTAGTCCTTCTGGGAAGAGATATATCCTTACTGTGGTGGATTATGCCACCCGGTACCCGGAGGCCATTCCCCTGGCAAATATCCATGCAGAAACTGTGGCTGATGCTTTGCTCCGGATCTTTGCCAGGGTGGGTTTCCCTCGGGAAATCCTCTCGGACCAGGGGACCCAGTTCACTGCTGAGCTCACTCAGCAGTTATGGAGGCTGTGTGGGATAAAGCCCCTACAGAGCTCTCCCTATCACCCCCAGACCAACGGACTGTGTGAGAGGTTCAATGGAACACTGAAACAGCTGCTTAGGACATTTGCAACCTCTCACAGGGATTGGGAAAGATATCTGCCACACCTTCTCTTCGCTTATCGGGAGGTGTCGCAGGAATCTACTGGGTTCTCCCCATTTGAGTTACTGTATAGGAGGCGGGTGAGGGGGCCCCTAGATCTAGTCAGAGCCCACTGGGAAGGGGGAATTGATCCCCAAGGGTCCTCTATCGTAGCATACGTTCTTGAGTTTAGGGACAGACTGAAGGAGCTCACGGACACTGTCCAGGAGAACCTTCGGGCTGCCCAAAGGCGGCAGAAACGATGGTACGATCGTACTGCTCGGAACCGCACTCTGGAGGTTGGGCAGAAGGTTCTTGCCCTCAGACAAACCAAGCAGGACAAGTTACAGGCCACTTGGCAGGGACCTTACCGGGTTGTGGCAAAGCTCTGTGACACAACCTACCTAGTGGCTAAATGTTCGGATGAAAGAGTCCGACGGACCTTTCATGTGAACATGTTGAAAGCATACCGGGAAAGATCAGGAGAGGTAGCCGCTATATGTGCTCCAGCTGTGGAAGATTCTGAGAATCTTCCCCTGCTGGTGCTCCTGGAGCTAAATAGAATTACTGCAGGGATAGAGATGATAAAGCTTGACGACCAGCTAGGGCCGACGCAGAGAGAACAAGCTAGACAGGTCCTTAGTCAGAGAAGGGAAATGTTCTCCACAGTCCCCGGGTACACTACTATGGCAGTGCACCGTGTGGAGACCCCGGGACAACTGCCGCTAAGACAGGCGGCTTACCGGATACCTGACGCAGTGAGAGAGGGGATGCATCATGAGATTAAGGAGATGCTTGAATTGGGAGTCATTGAGCCATCCAGCAGCCCCTGGGCTTCCCCGGTGGTCCTTGTACCGAAGCGGGATGGCACAACTCGCTTCTGTGTAGACTACCGCAGATTAAATGAGTGCACCACCACTGATGCTTACCCTATGCCCCGGGTTGATAATCTGTTAGATCGCATTGCTCGGGGAAAATTCTTGACAACCCTTGACCTATGCAAAGGATACTGGCAAATTCCTCTGGATGCGGAATCTATTCCGAAATCGGCGTTCATTACCCCATTTGGCTTATACCAGTCTAAAGTAATGCCATTTGGGATGAAGAATGCACCGGCGACTTTCCAGAGGATGGTAGACCAACTCCTCGATGGTCTCCAGGACTATGCTTGTGCATATCTGGCCGACATTGCGATCTACAGTGATAACTGGGAGGACCATCTGGTTCACCTGGGTGTCGTGCTAGACCGCATCAAGGCTGCAGGACTAACCCTTAAGCAAGAGAAATACAGCATAGGGATGTCCGAGGTACAGTACCTTGGACATCGAGTAGGCAGTGGACAACAACGACCTGAGCCTGCTAAGATTGAGGCAGTTGCCAAGTGGCCGACCCCCCGTACTAAAACTCAGGTCCTGGCGTTCCTCGGCACAGCTGGGTACTATAGGAAATTTGTCCCGCAATATAGTTCCATCGCTAAGCCCCTGACAGACCTGACTAAGAAGCACCTTCCCCGACAGGTACTGTGGTCCCCTGAGTGTGAAGCTGCCTTCCAATGATTAAAGAATGCACTAACTTCAGCTCCTGTTCTAGCTGCCCCTGACCCAACCAAACGTTTTTGTGTCCACCCAGATGCCTCTACATTCGGGCTGGGGGCAGTACTGAGCCAAGTAGGACCTGATGGCGGTGAGCACCTAGTGGCCTACATCAGTCGGAAGCTGCTACCCAGGGAAGTCGGTTATGCAGCCGTGGAGAAGGAGTGTTTGGCGCTGGTGCGGGCTCTCAAGAAATTCCAACCTTATCTCTACGGACGATCTTTTATGGTGCTCACCGACCACAATCCATTAATCTGGCTTAATTGGGTCTCCGGGGATAATGGATGTTTGTTACGATGGAGCTTGGCACTGCAGCCCTACAATTTTATCATACAGTATCGGCCAGGAAAGCAGAATGGGAATGCTGATGGACTTTCCCGGCAAACGGAACTATAAAACTCTCCCGGACAGCCCCAAGCTGACCTGTGGTGGATCTAGTTGGGTCTGCCGGACTATGGGACGGGGGGGCACTGTCACGGACACTGGCTGCAAGGACCTTTTTCTGTCCACATTCACCCTGTTATTTGGTATTTCTATATTAATCTTTTATTTTTTTGAACTTGCCCAAAGACTATTCTCAGTTGTTTATTCTAAACAATACATGATTCTTGAAAGAGCTGATCACATTAACCTGCAGAGATGAACTGTCTGGTCACCAGGTCTGCCTTAAGTGTTGTGTTAATTAACATGTGAATTATATTATTGTCTTTTAAGTTTTTGCTAGAGGGGAGGGGGGGAGTGTCCATGAGTCAGCCCTACCTCGTTATCTAACCCCTTGTGTTAAATGTGTATAAAAAGGCTGTGTTCTGCCCAATAAAGGAGTCAAGATTCTACAAGCTATTATCGACTAGACTTGTATTTAATGCAGCTATAATATTATATCTGTCTGATGGTCATACTGGAGGAAGCGGTGTTATTGACGGAGGCACTCAGTGGAGTGTGGAATAGGATCCATCACAGGCTGTGGACATGGTATAAGTGGACATAGGGTGGCTGGGGACGTGGTATACTTGGACAGAGGGGTTTCTCTAGATGTGGTACATTTGGACAGAGGGGTGTATGTGAACATGGCAAACTCAGACAGAGGGGTGGCTGTGGATGTGGTACACTTGGAAAAATTGTTGTTGTGGTATACATTTATAGAGGGATGACTGTGGAATACTTGGAAAAAGGGGTGGGGTTGAATGTGGTATACTTGGACAGAGGGGTGGCTGTGGTATACTTGGACAGAGGGATGGCTGTGGACATGGTATACTTTGACAGGGGGTGGTTGTGGACGTGGTCTACTTGGACAGAGGGGTGGCTGTGGACATGGTATACTTGGACAGAGGGGTGGCTGGGACATTGTATACTTGGACAGAGGGGTGGCTGTAGATGTTGTAAATTTGGAAAGAGGGGTGGCTGTAGATGTGGTACAATTAGACAGAGGGGTGGATGTAGATGTGGTATACTTTGACAGAGGGGTGGCTGTAGAAGTGGTACACTTGGACAGAGGGGTGGATGTGGACATGGTATACATGGACAGAGGGGTGGATGTGGATGTGATATACATGGAAAGAGGGGTGGCTGTGGTATACTTGGACAAAGGGGTAGCTGTGGAAGTGATAAACTTGGACAGAGGGGCAGCTGTGGACATGGTATACGTGGACAGAGGGGTGGCTGTATATGTGGTATACCTTGTCAGAGGGGTGGCTGGGGACGCGGTATACTTGGACAGAAGAATGGCTGTGGCATACTTGGACAAAGGGGTTGCTATAAATGTGGTATACTTGGACAGAGGGGTGGTTGGGGACATGGTATACTTGGACAGAGGAGTGGCTGTAGATGTGGTATATTTGGACAGAGGGGTGGCTGTAGACTTGGTATACTTGGACAGAGTGGTGGCTGTGGACGTGGTATACTTGGACAGAGTGGTGGCTGTGGATGTGGTATACTTGGAAAGAGGGGTGGCTGTGGATGTGGTATACTTGGAAAGAGGGGTGGCTGTGGATGTGGTATACATGGACAATGGAGTGACTGTGGACGTGGTACATTGGACAGAGGGGTGGCTGTGGATGTGGTATACATGGACAGAGGAGTGGCTGTGGAGGAGGTACACTTGGACAGAGGGGTGGCTGTGGACATGGTATACTTGGAAAGAGGGATGGTGTTGTTATACTTGGACAAAGGGGTTGCTGTAGATGTGGTATATTTTGACAGAGGTGTGGCAGTAGATGTGGTATACTTGGACAGAGAGATGGCTGTGGGTGTGATATACTTGGACAGAGGGGTGGCTGTGGACATGGTATAAATAGACAGAGGTGTGGCTGTAGATGTGGTATACTTGGTTAGAGAGGAGGATGTGGGCGTGGTATACTTAAACAGAGGAGTGGCTGTGGACATGGTATAAGTGGACATAGGGTGGCTGGGGACGTGGTATACTTGGACAGAGGGGTGGCTGTAGACGTGGTATTCTTGGTCAGAGGGGTGGATGTGAATGTGGTATACTTGGACAGAAGGGTGGCTGGGGACGTTGTATACTTGGACAGAGGGGTGGCTGTAGAAGTGGTACACTTGGACAGAGGGGTGGCTGTGGATGTGGTATACTTGGACAGAGTGGTGGCTGTGGACGTGGTATACTTGGACAGAGGGTTGGTTGTGGATGTGGTATACTTGAACAAAGGGGTTGCTATGAATGTAGTATACTTGGGCAGAGGGTTAGTTGGGGACATGGTATACTTAGACAGAGGGGTGGCTGTAGATGTGGTATATTTGGACAGAGGGGTGGCTGTAGACATGGTACACTTGGACAGAGGGGTGGCTGTGGACATGGTTTACTTGGAAATAGGGTTGGCTGTGAAATAATTGAACAGAGGGGTGGCTGTAGACGTGGTATATTTGGACAGAGGAGTGAATGTGGACATGGTAATCTCAGACAAAGGGGCGGCTGTTGATGTGGTACACTTGGACAAAGGAGTGTTTGTGGATGTGGTATATTTGGACAGAGGGGTGGCTGTAGATATAGTATACCTGGACAGAGGGGTGGCTGTGGACGTGGTATACTTGGACAGAGGGGTGGATTTGGACGTGGTACACTTGGACAGAGGGGTGGATGTGGACATGGTACACTTGGACAGAGGGGTGGATCTGGACGTGGTACACTTGGACAGAGGGGTGGATCTGGACGTGGTACACTTGGACAGAGGGGTGGGTTTGCACATGGTATATTTAGAAAGAGGGTTGGCTGTGGTATACTTGGACAGAGGGGTTTCTCTAGACGTGGTACATTTGGACAGAGGGGTGTATGTGAACATGGCAAACTCAGACAGAGGGGTGGCTGTGGATGTGGTACACTTGGAAAAATTGTTGCTGTGTTATACATTTATAGAGGGATGTCTGTGGAATACTTGGACAAAGGGGTGGGGTTGAATGTGGTGTGCTTGGACAGAGGGGTGGCTGTGGTATACTTGGACAGAGGGATGGCTGTGGACGTGGTATACTTTGACAGGGGGTGGTTGTGGACGTGGTCTACTTGGACAGAGGGGTGGCTGTGGACATGGTATACTTGGACAGAGGGGTGGCTGGGACGTTGTATACTTAGACAGAGGGGTGACTGTAGACGTGGTAAATTTGGAAAGAGGGGTGGCTGTAGATGTGGTACAATTAGACAGAGGGGTGGATGTCGATGTGGTATACTTTGATAGAGGGGTGGCTGTAGATGTGGTACACTTGGACAGAGGGGTGGATGTGGACATGGTATACATGGAAAGAGGGGTGGCTGTTTTATACATGGACAAAGGGGTAGCTGTGGACGTGGTACACTTGGACAGAGGGTTGGCTGTGGACATGGTGTACATGGACAGAGGGGTGGATGTGGACGTGGTATACTTGGACAGAGTAATGGCTGGGGATGCGGTATACTTGGATAGAGCAATGGCTGTGGTATACTTGGACAGAGGGGTTGCTATGAATGTGGTATACTTGGACAGAGGGGTGGTTGAGGACATGGTATACTTGGACAGAGGGGTGGCTGTAGATATGGTATATTTGGACAGAGGGGTGGCTGTGGACATGGTATACTTGGACAGAGGGGTGGATGTGGATGTGGTATACTTGAAAAGAGGGGTGGCTGTGGATGTGGTGTACTTGGAAAGAGGGGTGGCTGTGGATGTGGTACATTGGACAGAGGGGTGGCTATGGATGTGGTATACATGGACAGAGGGGTGGCTGTGGAGGTGGTACACTTGGAAAGAGGGGTGGCTGTGGACGTGGTATACTTGGAAAGAGGGATAGTTTTGTTATACTTGGACAAAGGGGTTACTGTAGATGTGGTATACTAGGAAAGAGGGATGGTTGTGGGTGTGATATACTTGGACAGAGGGGTGGCTGTGGACATGGTATAAGTGGACAGAGGTGTGGCTGTAGACGTGGTATACTTGGTCAGAGGGGTGGATGTGGACATTTTTTACTTGGACAGAGGGTGGCTGGGGACGTCGTATACGTGGTCAGAGGGGTGGCTGTAGACGTGGTAAATTTGGAAAGAGGGGTGGCTGTAGACGTGGTACACTTGGACAGAGGGGTGGATGTGGTATACTTGAACAGAGGGGTGGCTGTGGATGTGGCATACTTAGACAGAGTGGTGGCTGTGAACATGTTATACTTGAACAGAGGGGTGGATGTGGATGTGGTATACATGGAAAGAGGGGTGGCTGTGGTATACTTGGACAAAGGGGTAGCTGTGGAAGTGGTACACTTGGACAGAGGGGTGTCTGTGGACATGGTATACATGGACAGAGGGGTGGCTGTAGATGTGGTATACTTTGTCAGAGGGGTGGATGTGGACATGGTATACTTGGACAGAGGGGTGGCTGGGGACGTTGTACACTTGGACAGAGAGGAGGCTGTAGACGTGGTAAATTTTGAAAGAGGGGTGGCTGTAGAAGTGGCGCACTTGGACAGAGGGGTGGATGAGGATGTGGTATAGTTGGACAGAGTGGTGGCTGTGAACATGTTATACTTGGACAGAGGGGTGGATGTGGACGTGGTATACATGGAAAGATGGGTGGCTGTGGTATACTTGGACAAAGGGGTAGCTGTGGATGTGGTACACTTGGACAGAGGGTTGGCTGTGGACATGGTATACATGGACAGAGGGGTGGCTGTAGACGTGGTACACTTTGTCAGAGGGGCAGAGGGGTGGATGTGGACATGGTATACTTGGACAGAGGGGTGGCTGGGGACGCTGTATACATGGATAGAGGAATGGCTGTGGTATACTTGGACAGAGGGGTTGCTATGAATGTGGTATACATGGACAGAGGGGTGGTTGGGGACATGGTATACTTGGACAGAGGGGTGGCTGTAGATGTGGTATATTTGGACAGAGGGGTGGCTGTAGATGTGGTATACTTGGACAGATGGGTGGATGTGGATGTGGTATACTTGGACAGAGGGGTGGCTGTGGATGTGGTATACTTGGACAGAGGGGTGGCTGTGGATGTGGTATACTTGGACAGAGTGGTGACTGTGGACGTGGTATACTTGGAAAGAGGGATGGTTTTGTTATACTTGGACAAAGGGGTGGCTGTAGATGTGGTATATTTGGACAGAGGTGTGGCTGTTGATGTGGCATACTTGGACAGAGGGGTGGATGTGGATGTGGTATACTTGGACAAAGGGGTGGCTGTAGATGTGGTATACTAGGACAGAGGGGTGGCTGTGGGATTTGTATACTTGGACAGAGGGGTGGCTGTGGACATGGTATAAGTGGACAGAGGTGTGGCTGTAGACGTGGTATACTTGGTCAGAGGGGTGGATGTGGATGTTTTTTACTTGGAGAGAGGGTGGCTGTAGACGTGGTATACTTGGACAGAGGGGTGGATGTGGACGTGGTATACATGGAAAGATGGGTGGCTGTGGACATGGTATACTTGGACAGAGGGGTGGCTGCGGACGTGGTATACTTGGACAGAGGGGTGGTTGTGGATGTGGTCTACTTGGACAGAGGGGTGGCTGTGGACATGGTATACTTGTAAAGAGGAGTGGCTGTATACGTTGTATACTTGGACAGAGGAGTGGCTGGGGATGTGGTAAACTTGGACAGAGGGGTGGCTGTGGATGTGGTATACTTGGAAAGAGGGTTGGCTGTGGTATACTTGGACAGAGGAGTGGCTGTAGATGTGGTATATTTGGACAGAGCGGTGGATGTGGACATGGCAAACTCAGACAGAGGGGTGACTGTTGATGTGGTGCACTTTGACAGAGGGGTGACTGTGGATGTAGTATACTTGGAAAAAGTTTTGGCTGTGCTATACTTGGACAGAGGGGTGGTTGTGGATGTGGTATACTTGGATAGAGGGGTGGCTGTGGACGTGGTTTATTTGGACAGAGGGGTGGATGTGGTATACTTGCACAGAGGGTTGGATGTGGACATGGTACACAGAGGGGTGGATGTGGTATACTTGGACAGAGGAGTGGCTGTGGATGTGGTATACTTGGACAGAGGGGTGGCTGTGGATGTGGTATACTTGGACAGAAGGATGGCTCTGGATGTTGTATACTTATACAGAGTGGTGGTTGCGACGTGGTATACTTGGACAGAGGGGTGGTTGTGGACGAGGTATTCTTGGACAGAGGGGTGGTTGTGTACATGGTAAACTTGGACAGAGGGTGGCTTTGGACATGGTATACATGTAAAGAACGGTGACTGTGGTATACTTGGACAGAGGGGTGTCTGGGGATGTGGATGTGGTATTCTTCGACAGAGGTGTGGTTGTGGACGTGGTATACTTGGAAAGAGGGGTGGCTGTGGACGTGGTATATTTGGAAAGAGGGGTGGATGTGGTATATTTGGACAGAGGGGTGGCTGTTTACGTGGTACACTTGGACAGTGGGGTGGCTGTAGACATGGTATACTTGGATAGAGGGGTGGCTGCGGACATGGTATACTTGGAAAGAGGGGTAGCTGTGATATACTTGGACAGAGTTGTGGCTGTGGTATACTTGGACAAAGGGTTGGCTGTGGACATGGTATACTTGGACAGAGGTGTGGCTGTGTGTGGTATACTTGGACAGAGGGTAGCTGTGGACATGGTATACTTGGACAGAGGGGTGGCTGTGGTATACTTGGACAGAGGGGTGGCTGTGGTATACTTGGACAGAGAGATGGATGTGGATGTGCTGCACTTGGACAAAGTGGTGGCTGTGGATGTGGTATACTTGGATAGAGGGGTGGCTGTGGACGTGATATACTTAAAAAGAGGGGGCTGTGGTATACTTGGGCAAAGGGGTGGCTATGAATGTGGTATACTTGGACAGAGGGGTAGCTGTGGACGTGGTACACTTGGACAGTGGGGTGGATGTGGACATGGTACACTTGGACAGAGGGGTAGCTGTGCACGTGGTATACTTGGATAGAGAGGTGGCTGTGGATGTTGTAAACTTGGACAGAGGGGTGGCTGTGGCTATGGTATACTTGGACAGAGGGGTGGTTGTGGATGTGGTATAATTGGACAGAGGGGTGGATGTGGAATACTTGGACAGAGGGATGGCTGTGGGCGGCATATACTTGGACAGAGGGTGGCTGTGGACGTGGTGGGTGGCTATTGACATGGAATACTTGGACAGGAGGGGTGGATGTGGAATGTTTGGACAGAGGGGTGTCTGTGGACGTGGTATACTTGCACAGAGGGGTGGATGTGTATGTGGTATACTTGGATAGAGTGTTGGTTGTGGATTTTGTAGACTTGGACAGAGGGGTGGCTGTGGACGTGGTATACATGTACAGAGTGTTGGCTGTGGTATACTTGGACAGAGGAGTGGCTGTTGACATGTTATACTTGAAAAGAGGGTTGGCTGTGGAAGTGGTATACTTGGTGTGACAGACTCACCCGGGATAGAGGCTTTTGGATGGGACTGAATGGGAGCCTCTTGCCTACAGATTATGGGCCCTGGCATTTGGGGTACCCTTGAGGTGTTGTTACTTTGGCTTCCGGTCCTTGTCCCCCAGGACACACAGACTCTGGGGACCCTGTATTTGCCATAGTAGCAACAGTGACTGAGTCATACTGTTGGGACTCATACTGTGAGAAGATGCTAATGTCATCAACTCCACTCACCTGTCTGATGTCAGCTATAATGTGTTTATTGTAAATGAGTTTAGTCTGGCTTACCACAGGTTCTAAGGGTATTCAGCTCATTGTTGTTTATTCTAATTAACCCTGTGTTGATGTTCATGGTAATGTGTGTTGTATAGTCATTGAGCTAGGAGACATAGTCACTTAGTCTGGGTAAATGATTTAGTAATCTAGCTCATGTTAATTAGGTTACAGTTGTATTGTTAGAGGAGGTTCCAACGGCATATAAAGTCTTGTAATTGTGATTCTAAATAAAATATAATCCATGTTAGCAACAAGCAAGTGTCACCTTGTTTTGTGCTCAGAGAGGTTGGAATATCTGATATCTGTATCCAGACTACAAGGAAGTGGTATACTGACGGAAGCACTCAAGTGGAGTGTGGGACGTTCCATGACACTTGGATAGAGGGGTAGCTGCGACCGTGGTATACTCAGGGATTTCTGTGGATGTGGTATAGTTGGACAGAGGGGTGGCTGTAGATGTGGTATACTTGAACAGAGGGGTGGCTGTGGATGTTGTATACTCGTACAGAGGGGTGGTTGTCAACGTGGTATACTTGGACAGAAGGGTGTCAGTGGATGTGGTATACTTGGAAAGAGGGGTGGCTGTGATATACTTGGACAGAGGGGTGGCTGTGGCCGTGGTATACTTTTACAAATGTGTGGCTGTAGATGTGGTATATTTGGACAGAGGGGTGGCTGTGGACGTGGTATACATCAACAGAGGGGTGGATGTGGCATACTTGCACAGAGGGGTGAATGTGGACGTGGTATACTTGGACAGAGGGGTGGCTGTGGTATACAAAACAGAGGGGTGGATGTGGACGTTGTATACTTGGACAGAGGGGTGGCTGTGGATGTGGTATTCTTGGACAGAGGGGTGGCTGTGGACGTAGTATATTTGGACAGAGGGTGGCTGTGGCAGTGGTAAACTTGTACATAGGGGTGACTGTGGACGTGGTATTATTGGACAGGGGGGTGGCTGTGGACATGGTACACTTGGACAGAGGGGTGGATGTGGTATACTTGGACAGAGGGATGGATGTGGCCATGGTATACTTGGACAGAGGGGTGCCTGTGGACGTCAGATGTGGTATACTTGGACAGAGGGGTGGCTGTGGACATGGTATACTTAGACAGAGGGGTGGCTGTGTATGTGATATACTTGGACAGAGGTGTGGCTGTGTACATGGTATACTTGAACAGAGGGGTGGCTGTGGACGTGGTATACTTGAACAGAGGGGTGGCTGTGGACGTGGCATACTTGGACAGAGGGGTGGCTGTGGACGTGGCATACTTGGACAGAGGGGTGGCTGTGGACATGGTATACTTGGACAGAGGAGTGGCTGTGGACGTGGTTTACTTAGACAGAGGTCTGTCTGTGGATGTGGTATACTTGGAAAAAGGGGTGGCTGTAGATGTGGTATACTTGGACAGAGGGGTGGATGTGGTATACTTGGACAGAGGGGGGTTGTGGATGTGGTATACTTGGACAGAGGGGTGGTTGTGGACTTGGTATACTTGGCTAGATGGGTGGCTGTGGATGTTGTATACTTGGACAGAGGGGTGGCTGTGGACGTGGTATACTTAGAAAGAGGGGTGGCTATGCTAAACTTTGACAGAGGGGTGGCTGTGGCCATGGTATAATTGTACAGAGGGGTGGCTGTGGATGTGGTATACTTGGACAGAGGGGTGGTTGTGGATGTGGTATACTTGATCAGAGGGGTGGTTGTGGACCTGGTATACTTGAACAGATGGGTGGCTGTGGCCATGGTATACTTGGACAGAGGGGTGCCTGTGGAGTCTGACGTGGTATACTTAGACAGAGGGGTGGCTGTGGACATGGTATACTTGGACAGAGGGGTAGCTGTGCACGTGGTATACTTGGACAGAGGGGTGGCTATCGACGTGGTATACTTGGACAGATGGGTGGCTGTGGATTCATTATACTTGGAAAGAGTTGTGTTTGTGTTATACTTTGACGGAGGGGTGGCTGTGGACGTTGTGTTCTTGGACATTGGGGTGACTTTGGACATGGTATACTTGGACAGAGAGGTGGATATGGACGTTGTATACTTGGATAGAGGTGTGGCTGTGGACATGGTAAACTTGGATAGAGGAGTGGCTGTGAATGTGGTATACTTGTTCAAGTTCCATTAAGCCTCGTGCACTATTGGAGTTCCAGGCTTTGTCCTATACAAGCTCGATTGACCCTCTGCCGCTTTCATGTGAGTTCACTCCGTCTTGTAAGAGTATACATCTATACTTTCTTTGTGGAAGATATACTATTTCTGGCGTCTTAACAGCTAGTCAAACTCTATTCCACTATTCAATGTCTCATCTTAAGAGTGGATCCTAATGCCCCGTACACACGGTCGGATTTTCCGATGGAAAATGTGTGATAGGACCTTGTTGTCGGAAATTCCGACCGTGTGTAGGCTCCATCACACATTTTCCATCGGATTTTCCGACACACAAAGTTTGAGAGCAGGATATAAAATTTTCCGACAACAAAATCCGTTGTCAGAAATTCCGATCGTGTGTACACAAATCCGACGGACAAAGTGCCACGCATGCTCAGAATAAATAAAGAGATGAAAGCTATTGGCCACTGCCCCGTTTATAGTCCCGACATATGTGTTTTACGTCACCGCGTTCAGAACGATCGGATTTTCCGACAACTTTGTGTGACCGTGTGTATGCAAGACAAGTTTGAGCCAACATCCGTCGGAAAAAATCCTAGGATTTTGTTGTCGGAATGTCCGAACAAAGTCCGACCGTGTGTACGCCCTATAAGTCCTTCACGTTTGTGGATATTTGCTTAAATTAGTTCACTAAAGCGTTGATTTCACGTTTTCACTGTTTCAGTCAGTGGACTTCATTATTATTAATTTCTTGTATACGTTATTATTTTTCCTGTTTACATTAGTATTTCATGTTACACATCTTAAATGCAATATATAGTATGTTGTATTTTTGATGGTTCTCAGCGCTACACTGTGTTTTCACATATTTCTTTGAGTTTGTTTTAGTGTTAGCAGCTTTACATATGATTGGTTAAGCACAGTGATTTTCTAAACCTTTCAAAATAGGATAACATGGACTCATAGGATAACATGGGACACATGGGATAACATGGGACACATAGGATAACATGGGACACATGGGATAACATGGGACACATGGGATAACATGGGACACATAGGATAACATGGACACATAGGATAACATGGACACATAAGATAACATGGACATATAGGATAACATGGGACACATAGGATAACATGGGACACATAGGATAACATGGGACACATAGGATAACATGGGACACATAGGATAACATGGGCACCTAGGATAACATAAAGCTGCTTCCTACAGACAGAACACAAAACTCCTGTAGAAACAATGTTTTTTAAGCCAGTGAGCATGGAGCCTCAGACGTTTTTCCTGCAGCCAATAAACTTCCCAGCATCCATGCGCATATCGGCTTTTATTATCAGCAGTTTTTGGTAGGGGCGTTTTTTTGCTGGAAAAATACAGCAGAACTAAGGGGTTTGGAGATGAGTTTCATGTGTAAAAATGCTCAAACTCCGATAAAAGCTTAAAGTGGACATAAACCTGATTCATGGAATTTGAGCTGGGCACATATATCTGCAGTGTTTTATTATCTCTCTCCAATGCCCTGAGTCCCGTGGCTTTCTCCTGCTCCGTTCTTCTGTTATCAGCATGATAACTTATGACAAGTTCTGGTGATAAAACCAGCCTGAAATTTGTGTCAGGGCGGGTGCTATAAATAGATTAGCAGGCACTGGCAGCTGGTCAAATTACAGCACAGCTCTGCCTATGTGGAGGGGGTTGTGCCTTTCCTCCAATCAGCTGTCTCACAGTGTATGACAATAATCCACACCGACAGGGGAATGGGGAAGAGGAATTTCCAACAGGATGTGCACTTTCTAAACAGTATATAAAGGTGAAGACAGCAGATATACATGTACAACTTATGTAGGGAGATTTGTTTCATCTCTGCGTATCATGTGAGGCCGTTCACTTCACTGGCTGTATGGAGGGTTTACATCCACTTTAACTTACATGTAAATAAATAATAATCCTTAATACATACATGTTGTTTGGTACTTTTCCAAATTCTTGTCTCACTGTAAATAAAATATTTTTTTGTGTAATACTTTGATAGTTTGATTATTATTGTGTTTTTTTGTTTTTTTTACAATACATCACATATCTGGTTAATTAATAATTCATTCACACACACATGGTAATCATTCAGAACTTTATACTCTAATGGCCCGTACACACGATCCGAATATCGTACGAAATTGGTTGTCCGAGGAAGAATCGTATGATATTCGGATCCTGTGTACACTATTTTCGACAGCCGATCACGACCGTTCATCCGATATTTTTCGATCAGACATACACAAAATTTTTCCTTGTATGATTCCAGATCGTACGATTTCAGATCGTATGATTTTCATTTAGTCAGTATAGTTGTCGTCCGAAAATACATTACAACACATGACATCACTTCCGATTTTTTTTTCTGACATACGAGAATTTTTGTGATTTTTTTTTTTTAGCTATTCGATTTCTAATTGCTACTATTAAGTGAAAACGGTCGTACGATCTGTCGTACGTTATATGGATCGTGTGTACGGGCCGTTGTTGTGGAAGATTTTATGTATTTTAATGTATTGTCATAAGTCTCCCAGTGTTTGATTTAATTGAGGAGCGCTCTAGCAGAGCGCACTTGGGTTGAATCAAGACCAGTGGTAAAAACGGTCAGTATGAAAACCTTCTCATGGGATTTGAGACATGTTCTATGTGGATGTTTCTTGGTTTGTAGGTACCAAGCGCAATGCGCTGGGCTTCATGCCATGACTATGCACATTAGAGAAGCGAAGTCCGCATAACGAGAGAAACCTATTACATCTCTCTCTTGCGGACTACGCTATCCATTTTTCGATACACATCTGTTTTTATAAGAGGACATTAATATCTGCATTGTCGGTGTACTCGTACCGTACATTGGCAACAGCAGTAGCAATGTCTCCGCAGATTGTCTCAAGCCTGTGAGAACCAGTAGAATGAGCTTGCTAGATACTGTTTACTTTGAACAGTATTGGGTGGGCTCCATACTGACTAATATGGGGCGTGTGCACTTCCTCCCCCTTTTCCTCCCGTGAGTGCCCTCCCCTTTACTTTTTGTCATTTCCTGTGATGTCACTTGAAATGTAAGAAGTAATTGGCTGTTGGAACCATCACTTCCTGTTTGTGAAAGCTTTGATGTAATAAAAGCAGCCTCAGGGCGGAGAAAGGGAGTCATACTGAGCTGAGAATGTAAGAAGGAGCTGATGTCTGTTTACTGGTGAATGGGGAACCAGAGGGGAGACATACAATCAAAAGGTAAGATGCATTTGTATCATTAGACGAAAATGGGTGCTTATTAGCACAGGAGATATGGCTGTGTGCATAGCATACAAGCATCTCTCCAGGACACCATAAAACCTCGTACACACGTTCGGATTTTCCACAGACAAAACATCAGAATTCTGTTCCGAAGGCGTGTGCTGGATTTTGTCTTGCATACAAACGGCAAGGAATTGTCGGCCAACAAACACGAACGTAGTGACGTACTACGTGTTTTTTTCAGCTCTTTAGTGCCACCCTTTGGGCTCCTTCAGCTAATTTTGTGTTAGTAGAAGTTTGGTGAGTGTTGATTCACGCTTTTCATTTTGCGCTTTTCATTTTATGCTTTTCAGTTTGTTTCTGAACGGCCGTTCGTCAACCAGACATGTTGCGGAATCGGAGGAGATAACATGTTATTTATTATTGGCCTTGGAGTTATTGCTTTGACCCAACTCCAGTCCAGGAACAGGAGGAGGAGGATATCTTGGACCAAAAATTGGTTGCTTTATTAATCGTGACCAATTATGCCTTTGCTGCGGGAGCTCCAAGAGAATAATCCAGATGATTTTCGGAATTATCTCCGGATGACGGACCCCTGCTTTCACCAACTCTTGGCATTGTTGACCCCCTATATTAAGAAGCAGGACACATGCATGAGGCTTTTATTTTATTTTTTTGGTTGAATAATAATGATTTGATTAGTTATATTGTCTATATTTTTGGATGCATAGAATGCACTTTTTGGTTACGTTCTATTGGCAGATATCATGTCTAATTTTATTTGTTTTCTTTTTTAATGCACAATAAAAAAAAAATGTGGAGAATAATACTTGGCTATGTGTTTTACTTCAAATGACAGTTTGGGGGTCGGCAGTCACATTTAAAAAAATACAATGTAAAATTGACAAGGGACATCAACATAGTTGTATCTTTGATCTTAAAAACTACGGGATAATGGTGTTGTAGTAACTTGTCCAAATAAAAAAAAATAAATAACAAGCATAATAATATTATTCTTGATATCACTAGAAAAAAAAAAGCCTTTGAAAATTAGTTTGCAATAACTCCATCAGTATCACCAGCAAAGCAGCTTCATTATTATCCCATTAAATCGGAAAATCCGACAACAATTGTCCGATGGAGCATACAAACGTTTAGATTTGCTGCCAACAGCCTGTCATCAGACATTTCCCGGGGGAAAATACAATCGTGTGTATGCGGCTTTAGTCTACAATAGTTAAAGGAAACCAGTTTCTACTTCCTTTAACCACTTAACAACCGGCCCATAGCCGAATGACGGCTACAGGGCGGTTGCATAACTCTAGGAGGGCGTACAGTAATGTCCTCCCAGAATACTCTGCAATACCTCGCAATACCCCGCAATACCCCGCAATACCCTGTGTACGGGACCAGAGGGGTGGACAGCTGGCTCAGAGACAGTCCATTAAAACAAAAGTGGCTTTATTCAGCAAAATGGCAAAATAAACATAAGATAAGACAGACTTGTCTTGTCACACGGTTGTGCACACAGATACAGCTCTCAGTTCAGCTCTCAGCTGGTGTGAGCTTCTGGCTCAAGTACACAACGGGGTGCCCATCCCCCCAATCATCTGGGACAGTACTGCACCCAGACCCAACTTTGAGACATCTGTTAGTACTAGGAACTCTTTTTGGAAGTCGGGAGCTACCAACACTTGTTCCTGGCACAAAGCTTGCTTCAACCGACAGAACGCTGCTTCTGCACTCCACTGAACAACAGTTGCTTTCTTTCCCTTGGTAAGATCAGTCAGAGGCGCTGTTGGACTGGCAAAGTTGGGGACAAACCTCCTATAATAGCCCACAATGGCAAGAAAAGAACGCACTTGTTTCTTTGTGACTGGACGGGGCCATTTCTGAATAGCCTCCACCTTGTTTAGTTTTTAATCACGATGGATGCATCCTGACTCCAGTGTCAGGATGCATCCATCAACAGACAGCCTCGAAGTTTTCTAAGGCACAGAAGAAGACACATTCCTGTTGCACACAGAAACCGGGCTTTGGCACATAGATGTGCGCATGCACGAACAGGAGCACAAACAGTAGCTGTCTCACATCCTAGTGCGCGATCGGCACCTGCGCACACCCGTGTGTGTCAGCACGCGCACTAGCATGCGCCCACGTTGGCGCCAAACAGTCTATTTAAGTCCAGTTAGTACCTGGCCTGGTGCTACCTTGTCTTCAGCTTCTGAGTATCCTGCACCCTGTGAACCTGTATCCTGATTCCTGGCTTGCCTTATAACGTTCCCTTGAACTCTGCCTATACCGACCTCGGCTTGTCCAGTGACCAATCTTCTGCTTTCTCCCTGGCACCTGCACTGCTGATCTGGTTTGACCTGGCTTGTATGACCCTGCCTGTCTGACCTTGCTTCTTGTCGTTTGTCATCTGCACCTGCTGCCATCTGCTGGTCTCCTGCGGAAGCTTCCCTGTGTCTCTCCAGCACGATCGTAACCAGCTGGCACTCGTGTGACTCTGTACTTGGGTGCCTTCTGTTTGCTCTATCAGGGGCCCTAAGTCAGAGTGATAAGGGAGGCCTTGCTCATCCATTCAGGCTCTTCTACCAGGTACGTGATACCCAGGTAGCGGGCCTCCTCCAACCCAACCTTGCTCTTTTTCGGGTTCACTGTGAACCACGCACTTCAGTGATACCCAGGTAGCGGGCCTCCTCCAACCCAACCTTGCTCTTTTTCGGGTTCACTGTGAACCCCGCCCTTCAGAGTGCATCCAAGACCAACTGGACCTTCAGTAAGCGACTCTCCCAGTCCTGACTAAAGATGACAATGTCATCAAGATTAGGGATGAGCCGAACACCCCCCTGTTCGGTTCGCACCAGAGCCTGCGAACGGACCGAAAATTTGCACGAACGTTAGAACCCCATTGACGTCTAACAGGTCTGGAAGCTCTGAAGGGTGATGCAAAGAAAAGGTATCTGGGCCCTTGCGGACTATGAGGTGAAACGGGTGCCCCCACTTGTACGTCAGACCTTTCTCCCCAAGACCATCCAGGAGAGGTTTGAGCGATCGTCGCATAAGGAGGGTCTTTCTGGAAACATCTGGTAGAAGGTGGACAGCTGCACCATCAAATTCCAGGACTCCCACCCGCCAAGCTGTAATATATCCTCCTTGAGGCTGAAGGAGTGTAAACAGCATAGGACGTCTCTTGGTCTCTTGGTCTGTCAGATGTATCCGATCGAGGGCCCAGGGACCTATGAACTCTGTCAATGATGATCTCAGAGTCTGGCGGGCGGTCTAGGTAATGGGTAAAGACAATAACCACTGTTGAGAGCAATTCTGAGTTTGGAACACTTTCAGGCAACCCCCTCAGCCTAATGTTCTGCCTGCGGCTGCGATTCTCCAGGTCGTCCTGAAGTAGATGCAGCTGTATGATTTGGTCAGTAAGTTCGGATTGGCATGTCTGCAGGGTTTGCACAGATTGGGACACAATAACCTGTTCCTGCTCTACTACAGTGACACGGGAGTCCAGCACTGCTGCATCCTGTCTGATAGATTGTATTTCGCCCTTCAAGGCTGTCTCCATCCTCTGAACAATTGATTCCAGATCAGTTCTTGTGGGTTGCTGCTGTAAGAAAACCCACAGTCTTTGTTCGGAGGAGGCATGGAGAGGGAGACCATGTGCTTGCTGTGTGCAATATAGTGTACTCACTGCGTTCTGATGCATGGTTAGTTGCCTCTGTTCCTCCATGTCCCCTGAGCTGAAACACAGAGTGCTGGATGGGATGGGAGCTGTGGGTGAAGCTGGGAGCGCTGGGCTGTGCAGGGTGTCTTCTCTGTCTGGTTATGCTGCCAGAGATCTGGGAAGGCAAGGCGAAAGATCACTGGGTGGTGAGAAGGGCGGCATGGTGTGATCGTCCGCCGTCTGTGGAGGGGGATCAGCCATGCTGGAGACCTGCGCTGTGTCCTGTGCTGTGTGGCGGGCCGGCGCAATCTTTGCAGCCGTTGGTGTGGAAGCCGCCGGCTGCAGTGAGCGTAGGTAACAGTCCATGCCGGTCTCCGGAGCGGGTGGATGGCGACCGGGTTCCCCGGGCGTCCGAGGAGGCAGGTAGGTGCCGTTAAATGCCGGTAATGTGCGGTAATATGCTGCGGGATAACCACTGCCGGGAGCCTTGTAAGCATGAGTCCTCACGCTGCCATGCCTAGGCCATGCCCCCCTTCATCCCTTCTAATCTATCTCATGTATCCTCTGTGTACCCTGGACATGTCTTTGGGCCTCCAAACCCTTCTAATCTATCTCATGTATCCTCCGTGTACCCTGGACATGTCATGAGACAGATTAGAAGGGATGGAGGCCCAGAGACTTGTCCAGGGTACACGGAGGATACATGAGATAGATTAGAAGGGATGGAGGCCCAGAGACATGTCCAGGGTACACAGAGGATACATGAGATAGATTAGAAGGGATGGAGGCCCAGAGACATGTCCAGGGTACACGGAGGATACATGAGATAGATTAGAAGGGATGAAGGCCCAGAGACATGTCCAGGGTACACAGAGGATACATGAGATAGATTAGAAGGGATGGAGGCCCAGAGACATGTCCAGGGTACACAGAGGATACATGAGATAGATTAGAAGGGATGGAGGCCCAGAGACATGTCCAGGGTACACGGAGGATACATGAGATAGATTAGAAGGGATGAAGGCCCAGAGACATGTCCAGGGTACACAGAGGATACATGAGATAGATTAGAAGGGATGGATGACCAGAGACATGTCCAGGGTACACAGAGGATACATGAGATAGATTAGAAGGGATGGAGGCCCAGAGACATTTCCAGGGTACACAGAGGATACATGAGATAGATTAGAAGGGATGGATGACCAGAAACATTTCCAGGGTACCCAGAAGACACATGAGTTAGATTAGAAGGGACGGGGGCCTCCTCTGTGTACCCTGGACATGTCTCTGGGCCCCCATCCCTTTTAATCTTACAGTGCAAGGGGGAACTTTGTGAACCCTAATGTAAAGGGGAACACTGATGTAAAGGGCAATGGTGCAGACTCTGTTGTAGTTAGGAACCCCTTACATCAGAGTTCCTCTTTAGATAATGCTCTGCATCATTTTTCTTTACATCTGAGTTCCTTTGCACTGCAAGGGGGAATCCTGCAGACTCTGATGTAAAAGGAAATGCCGGTAACTCTGATGTGGGAGGCGGGGGGGGGACTCTGCTGACCAGAGACCACCTTCCACAGAGTGAATACACTAAGGTAAGTGGGGGGTTTCTGATATAAGGGGAAACCTTTATATCAGTGCCCCCATACATTTTTGTATTTACTACCCCCTTACATCAGTGACCCCCCCTTAGACTGGCCTGGTGGCGCTGTCACTGACCTCTCAGGTGCACTGTGCAGGGCTCAGTTAGATGGCTCCAAGTTGGTGGCTCTGGTTTTATTCTATAGTCTCCACAGTACATAAATGTCAGACGCTGCCCATAATACCCATCCCGGTGGCGCTCTTAATCTTGATTCTTCTACAGACTTCCCCTTAGAGAATGCAGATATGATAAAAGACAAGAGACAGTCAGAGATTGCAGACACGAGGTGGTTAGAGGCTGCGGACATGGTACAGGAGGCAGTCAGAACATGTGTATAGGATAGAGGAGGTGGTCAGAGTATGCAGACATGTAGGGGGAGCACACAGAGGGGTCAGTCATGTAGAAGTAGACGAAAAGATCTGAATGCCGCACACCGGACAGGATGACAAGTGCCTTTATTGATAAAAAGCTGGATCACAAAAGTATACAAGACACTACAGCAGGGATGTACAGAGATCAACTGACGCGTTTCGCACTCATAACAGGTGCTTACTCTTACTCATACTTACTCATGCTTTGCTTGCATGCGGGTCAGTCATGTAGTGGGAGAAGATCCATGTATTCATTTAGGGGGAGCACACGGTGAGGTAAAGGCCTGATAACAGCTGTCACAGGAGGGCCCTTACACAGGACACATGTCGGGCAGGGCGGTGAGGTTGACACACACAGGGTGATCAGGCAGGACGGTGAGGTTGGCACACACAGGGGCAGGGAGGTGAGTTTGGCACACACAGGGTGATCAGGTTCTTATTCTTATTGGAGGTGGGTTCCCTGTCCTCAGGGGAGATGGAGTTCCTGTCCCCAGGAGTAATGGAGTTCCTGTCCCCAGGTGAGATAGGATCCCAGTCCCCGGGTGAGAAGGGGTCCCAGTCCCCAGGTGAGAAGGTGTCCCAGTCCCCATGGGAGAAGGGGGTCTCAGTCCCCAGGGAAAATGGGTGTCCCTGTCCACAGGTGAGTGTCCTAGAGGGTCCCATTTCCCAGATGAGATGGATGTCCCTGTCCCCAGGTGAGTGGCCTAGAGGGTCCTAAGTCCCCAGGGGAGATGGTGTGAGGTATGGGATGGTGTGGGGGATATACCACTTGGTGACATGGTCACTCACCATGACCAAGTCTGTAGGGCTCTCATTTATGGTCACCTGGGCTCCCTCCAGCAGAAGCATGGATGGGCGATCAGCATATCCCCAGGGAGCACAGCTACAGCTTGACATGCTCTATCTAAAGCACACTTGTCAAAAGAACAAAGTGTAAACAGATAAACTGTATGTCATTTTAATAGATTGCAAGCTCTTGGGAACGGGATCTCTGATGGGCTTTCTTAAACTGCAGTGTAGGTCACTTACACATACATAGTTATTCAGGGCCCCGCCCCCCTCTCGAAGCACAGACCTTGGCCCTCCCGCTGGCACTGCTGTGTCAATCCAAGCTTCCCTGACAAATACACTGCTTATGCATGGCGCTCGCCCCCTTTCTCTAGAGCAGCCTAGGGGTGTGTTGGGGCGGGGCTGGATGCGGTGTTGCCGCTGACGTTATTAAGCCAGCGGAGTTCTCCGTTATGTCAGTGTTCCCTGCGGAGTTCTCCCTTACATCATTGTTCCCTGCAGAGTTCTCCCTTACGTCAGTGTTCCCTGCGGAGTTCTTCCTTACGTCAGTGTCCTGCGGAGTTCTCCCTTACGTCATTGTTCCCTGCAGAGTTCTCCCTTACGTCAGTGTTCCCTGCGGAGTTCTTCCTTACGTCAGTGTCCTGCGGAGTTCTCCCTTACGTCAGTGTTCTCTTGCTCCCGTGGCTTGTCTCTCTTCGAAAAATGCATACGACGAACTGCGCATTCCCAGTCGATATGTCACGCCACAGAGATCGAGGCAGAATCTTACATTTAAAGCCGAGGTTCACACAAAAATTGAACCTCCGCTTTTCAGAACCCTCCCCCCTCCGGTGTCATATTTGGCATCTTTCAGGGGGGAGGGGGGTGCAGATACCCTTCTAGGACAGGTATTTGCACCTACTTCCAGCGTAGACTCCCACGGGAGTCTACCCCCCCTCCTGTCCCCCCCCCCGCGCTGTCTGCTGGAACACACACAGGTCTCAGAGACAGTGGGGACCAGTAAGGAAGCACAGCGCGACTCGCGCATGTGCATGAGGGAACCAGGAAGTGAAGCCGCAACGCTTCACTTCCTGATTCCCTTACAGAGAATGGCTGCGGCAGCACCCGAGGACCGAGGGACGGTTTGGTCTCGGGTGCCGACATCGCTGGACCCTGGGACAGGTGAGTGTCCTTATTTTAAAAGTCAGCAGCTGCAGTATTTGTAGCTGCTGACTTTAACATTTTTTTTCGCGGGACTCCCTATTTAAGATTCTCTCCCTCCACACGCTCCCCGTGGCTTGCCTCCCCTCGGAAAATGCATATGACGAACTGCGCATGTGCAGTCGATACGTCACGCCAGCTGATCGGGAAATCAGCTGGAGTGATGTGACGTACTGTGCATGCGCAGTACGTAGGAGGCATTTTTTGACAGGAGGCAAAAATTGACGTTACACCGGTGTAGTGTTGATTATTGCATCCCGTTGAAAAATGCATACTACCTACTGCGTACTGCGATTTGCCGATCAGCTGGCCTGACGTATCGACTCACAAATGCATATGACGAACTGCGCATGTGCAGTCGATACGTCACGGCAGCTGATTGGGAAATCAGCTGGAGTGACGTGACGTACAGTACCTAGTATGCATTTTTCAACGGGAGGCTGTGATATTAGCATAGGGTGCTCCACATAGGAGCGAGTCGCTTGGGTCTCTGCTTTTCTAATATTTGATTATTATTTCTATTTTTATTATTTAGATTTATATTTATTATTTTTTTATTTTATTTTTTTTATTTATTCTTTTTTATTATTCTTTATATATATATATATATATATATATATATATATATATATATATATATATATATATATATATATATATATATATATACACATATACATTTTTTTTTTGTTTTTATTTGTATTCATTTTTTAATTATTATTTTTTTTATTACATTTTTTCATTTTTTATTTCATCTCATTTTATTTTATTTTATTTCCATTTTATTTATTTTTTCTTCCTTTTTTTCATTTTTTTCCTTTTTCCCTCTGTTTCTGCCATTTCTGCCTTTTACCAGTTCTCTCCTTTCTATTGCTGTTCTTTCTTGTAATTTTTTCATATATTTTATGTGCTCTAATTATCTTCTCTTTTGCTCTCTTGTCTCTGCATTGTGATTACTTTTGCTTTTCCCGAGCCTCACTCCTACACTGACACTGTTTTCGCATGTGCAGTCGATACAACAAGCCAGCTGAGCTCCTACACTGACACTGTTTTGTCTACCTCCGCGCGCTCCCCGTGTCCCGTCGGAAAATGCCTTCTACATACTGCACATGTGCAGTTGATACAACAAGCCAGCTGATCGGGAAATCAGCTGGCGTGACGTCACATACTGCGCATGCGCAGTACGTAGGAGGCATTATTCGACAGGAGGCACTCATCGACACTACACCGGCCCCCCACACACACAATCTTGCCTCTTTTCAGGGCAAGGTAAAGATTGCTATCTGCAAGCTTTATAAAACATAGGTTTGTGTGCTAACGAGGCAAGTGCAAACACATGGACAGTCCATGCGACACACAAAATGCAAGTTCACCCAATGTAGAGAGAACTTCAAAGTGGGTACACCTGTTAAGGATGTCCTTAAATTACTAACCCAAAAAACACACCCTGAGCATGCCCAGAAACATCCAAGTGCTGTTCACACACACAAAAAAAACTAAAGTCCCTGAGCATGCCCAGACCAACCCAAATGCAGCTAGCACAAAATAAGCCACCCCACTGTCCAAAATTAAGCACATCATCCAGGTTAGGAAAAAAGAAGGTTGAAAAAAGTACTGGACTGCTTTAAATACGCACCAAAAATGTATCATAAACACACTGGATCGCATAAAAAACAGACATGCATCTGGACTGCGTTTCTATGGAGTGAACTAGCCCTAAAGCTAGTAACTTGGGGGGGGCTTACTCTGCCTGTAAAGTGGTGCATCTGTAGCATGTATCCAAAATGCTGCTTCAAAGATGTACGGCTTTAGAGAAAACATCCAAATCTACATTGCAGCTGCAAAATTTTAACACAAAACTAAAAATAGCCTGCCCCCCCAATACATACAAGGCCATTTGAG